>NW_015090793.1:9491252-9507512 GCF_001431845.1 Calidris pugnax
CACCCCCCCCCCATCTCAACCACTGCAGAATTCCTAGGCCCACAATACCCATGGGAGACCCATGCCAGCTTGAAAAGAGATACAACCACCAAGGTAATGAGATGGGATTTAGAAAACACCACCAGGTTTGGTTCCACAAACCATTAAATCTTTATTATGCCTAATCTGAGCAGCTGAACCACTTAGAAAACCACTAGAAACTGGGTGAGAACTCTCCCTGGGCAGGCCAAGCTCCTAAGGTCTGGATGTTACCCACCAAATATTAAAAGGAGAATAAAATTGTTCAGAAATCTCTTGTTAGTTGACAGAAATGGGCATCTCATGAGAGAATTCACCCCACTTGGGACCCAAGTTCTTTTCTGCAGTTATCCTCTCCTCTTCTCACTTACTGTGGACAGGTATAATATATCTATGCTCCCGACTTCGGTATGCTGGATAAGTGTGAACTATGGATCACTGCTGGCACGTTTGGAAATGCAGCCAACTGATTTTTGATCAATGATAAAAAAGAAAACTTCTTTGTTTTGTCTGCGAGTATTCTGCTGGACTCATGTTCTTTTATTTCCCCGAGTAAAGAAATGCAGAAGTTCTTAAAAAAAGAACAAACCCTACTGAATGAAATTTGGCCAGGGTAATTATTATCTAGCCAGGCCTGCTGAGCAAACGCCAGGTGAGATAAACTTAATCTCAATAGCAAAGTTCAGAACACTTTTACATCTCGCCACCAGAATATAGGATCTTTTAAAACATGACAATACTTTAACTTTTCATGGCCAAGAAAATGCACCCAATTGCCATTAACACAAGGCCGAGTCAGTTGACCAGTTGTTTAAAGCTAAATCCATACCCTAAAGCCTGGACCTGGTTTGTAGAAAGAGAAGAAGCATTGATCATTTCCAAAAATTTTTGAGGAGGTTACTTCTTGTGGGAAGCCAGAAGGTACTTCCATGTTTAAGTTGCTTTGAAAATAAAGCATAGGATCTTAGAAGATTGTCAGAAAAAAAGGACACAAGTGTCTAATTTCTGGTTTTTGCACCTGAATAAAAGATATGGACATGAAAAACTTCTCAGCTTCCTCCTAGCCATGGAGGTATCCAAATGCTCTATGTCCCAAGGTGATGTATGGGAGAAAAGGCAGCTGGGAGGGACCTCAGAAGGTCTCCAGTTCAACCTCCTGCTCAAAGCAATAACATCACCAGCACCAGATCAGTTCAGCCATGGCTTTGGCCAAATCTTGAAAACGACACCCTCTGCCTTTCTGAATACCCATCCTGGGCCTGCAGGTGCTGACCCAGCACTGAGGTCTGAAGTCTGAAGAGGTGCTCAACCCAAACCTCCCAAAGTGCAGTTCATGGCTGGTGCTTCATGTTATAACGTCTGCCATAACCAAGAAGAGTTTGGTCCCGTCATCTCTGTAACTGCCTGTGGAGCAGTTGCAGGCTGGTATCACTTTCCCTCAACCCTTCCCTGGAATTCCTGGAACCAGCTCCCACTTTCACTGAGTGCCTTCCAGGGCACTGGGAAACCACGCTCCTATGTGCCCCACCTCTTGATGATTTGGGTCTTATAGCAGGGAACAAGATTTTGAGTAGCAGGGCTCCTGCAGCAAAAATCCTTCTCTATGTCCTCCAGCCTGAACTAAAATTTTAATTTAAGCTCTGAACTCTGAAAAGGACTTTACAGCACTTTGTGGGGAGAAGCACTTTGACGCAGCCCAGGACAAGGTACCTGGCAGCTTTGTGGAGGTCTGGGAATGTCTTCATGTACCTTGCCTCTCTCTCCTCTCTTGCTCTTCCTATCTATCCCACCAGTGACTCCCCAGGCTTCGGGAAGCCTTTGGTTTCACCTCAGTGCTTTTGGAACTGGGACTGGGCTCTACACTAGGACTTTCTTACCCGCAATGTGAAAAGCTACAAGCCAGAGCTTTTGTTGATTCAGTCATGGATTTCTCCAATGCAAGTCCAGCTGCTCAACCCAAGAGCCCTTAGCCATTTTTTGAAGACCTTGGTCACAAGCTTGCCAATTACAGGTGGGCTTCCCTCTGTCTCAGCACGTATTTTTGCTTGGGTCATTCCTATTCCTGCTATGCTTGTACCTGGAAGCTTGGTCTGCTGCCCAGTTTTCACATCTTTGGTCTGATTATTTTCAGACTTGAGGAACAAAGGTTTCTGCGGCAGGTCATGTGGCTGCAATTCTTTGAAAGCTTGGAAACATGCTGCTGCCATGAACTCTTGGTCTGTCATGCAGCTTCCATTGTGCTGCATTACCAAGACAGCACTGAGATTAAATATGGCACTTTTCTCAGCTTTTTCTCTTCTTAAAACAGCTGTGGTAATATCCTAGAGGCTGGCTGCCTCCAAACTGTAACTTCCAAGCTGCAGACATGCAAGCGCCACTTCGTATTGGTTTAGATTAGATATACCATTATCAGAGCCTTGATAAGACTGCCCAAAGCGGTAGCTTATACAGAGCACTGCAATTTGATAAAGCTTTACATTAATGCCGAAATTGAGCGAAGGGTAGCCCTCAGCCCTCATCATCTTATTACAAAGGTCCCAAAGGGAGCAAAGGCTCAGTACTGCTTCCCTACTGGCAAGGCGGCAGTTTCCCTGATAGCAGGAGACCTGCCACTGCCTTAGCTTGGCTTGCCCAATGGTCACCTAGGGAGCAGAGCTTACAGAAGAGCTGGGCCTTTGCTGTTGGGGTCTTGCCTTACTGCAGGAATAAAGCTGCTGGCTGTGCCACGCACCTCCCGCTCTCTTCCCTCAGCCATCTGCAGCGCAGTGCCATCGCCTCCCCAGGCACATAGACCCCTGCTCATTCCCTCAGAGGGCATGTATTTCTCTTGCAGCATGGCCTTTGGTGGGTTGAGACTATCATCCATTCACTGCCCAATTTAGGGAGTCAGGGGACAAGGACTGAAAACGATGCTTGTTGCTTCTGGAGCTAGTTTGTGCCAGGGCAGGGAAAGAAAATGCTGGGAAAGAAGCAGAACCATTAGCAGTTAATGTACTTGTGAGAAAGGTGTGGAAGAGCCCCCCAGGCAGAGTCAGTAAACATTTAACCAATACAAATGTGTTTCATCTCACCCTACCACATGTCTGCAGCGTGGATGTTTCCATCTGATCCAGGCACACGTAGAGCCCCTGAGACACAGTGAGCATAAACAAACCTTCTTCTCACCAAGCGGAGACTTGTATGTTGGGATGCAAAAAGCAGCAGCCCCCAAGTGCCTACAGGTGGTCAGATGAACTCCAGTCCCTGAGGGACACCTGGCTGTCATTCTGAGCCTGTGCTTACTTCTCCAGCTGGCCATGCTCCCCTTGATCCTGATTTATCCAGCACAGTGGCTCACCTGTGGCTCACAGGTCTCAGGCCCATATAGACATGAGGAGGAGCCTGTGCATCTGCGTGCCCTACAGTTTGCATGTGAGTCCTGATGTACAACCCGTCTTACCACACACATGCACTACACGAATGTCCCGTTCCCTGAAATAGCTTTTCATAAATGTAATAAAACTGTCAAAACAATAGATCTGATGTCCCACACAAATATCTGATGAAGCCTCACGCTCTGGGGTGACTATCACCCCGGTATCTTTACCACTCCAGAATGAATGTGCAGATGTGCTGTGCCAAAGACCAGTGTTCCTCTCTCTCTCTGAGCCAAACATATAACCACAGTTTACATTTAAAATAAATGAAAGTCCAAACAAAAGCCCCTAAGATGACTTTCCTTAGCAGATGGCACTCCTTGGCTGGGGAAAGCAATGACACAAGAGTGATGCACAAACCAGGTGCTTGGTGCTGAGGCATGACCCTGGCACGAGGAGGACAGACTGAGGGGTTGCATAAGGTCTGAGAGCACCTGGGTTTTCACCAGGTTCACGGCCAGGGAAATGCTCCACGGGAAATGACCATGGTGCCAGCAAGGCCAGAGCTGTGGACAAAGTCCAGGATTGCCTCTGTGCATGTATTGCTTGGTGCTGTTGCCATGTTTGCTATAGTCAAAGCACCACCCTGAGCACAGGTACCCCCATTTTATACATGATGCAGTGCCCACAGAGACTGTGCACTGAGTGACCTTCCCAAAGCCACCTGGAAAAGCAGATAATGCAAGTATGTTTTAACTGCTCAGTCTCCACAGCATCTTCCTTGTCAGGTCCCTGGTGGGTGGCCACAGAGCCCATATCCTGTGGGACTGCAGATTTTGAAATACAATTTGGCCCTAGTGTTTAATATAATCTTTGGTGTAGTAGGACCAGATTGCACAACCTGCTTCAGGTGACAGCATCTTCAACGTCCCACTGCGGGAGCCAGCATTGCACAACCCCATCCTCGTGCTCCCTTTCTGCTCTGCTTTTACGAGTGGGTCCTGCACTTTGGTCTACAAGACCCAAACCACAATACAGATGTCCTTGAACCTGTTGTGAAACACCTCGCGGTGAGGAAAGGGCGTCGCACCCAGCTGTGGGGAAAGGGCCGTTGTGCTGGCAGCTCCTTGCTCTGCAAAATCACCAGAGGTAGAGGTCAAAAAGTATGTGCATGCACATTTGTAGGTGAGAAGAGGTGTTGATCCATGTGGAAGTCCCACCTCATGTCAGCTGAGATACCTGCGATTTATATCAGATTTAGACAGAAGGAAGACGAGCCACATTTGCCATAGGAAAGAGGCAGGTTCATGCACTTTTATTCATTTAAAGTTGTATATATCGGCCTTATATCTCCTTGATACGATTCTCAAACAAATTATTATGGGTGTGCGCCTCCCTGTGCAGCTGCAGACACTCTCTGAAAACTTCCTAGCCCTCTTCCTGCTATGGATCCCTGAGCCTGCTGTGGGTCTGCCTCTGAGAAAGGCAGAACTAAAATAGTTTGATTTCTGGCCCAAAACTTTACAGTTTTTAGCTGGAACTGTCCTGTTTTCCTGTGAAAGTTTATGCTTCTGTGCATCAGAGGGTAGCGGGACACGTAACTCCTTCACACACCCTCAGTGACAAGCTTATATATTTTTTCTCAGACGCCATAACATGGTCCCCTTTGGGATGCATTCTGTACAGGGCAGTAAGTGGCATTGCAAAACCCCAGACATCTTTATCACCCAATTCCTGGACCTGCCTGGCGTTGCTTGGGTCACTTACAGGTCTGAAAACTTTTGTTTGGGTACAATTAGAAGACACCAGCCAGCTCATGGGCAGTGACCTGGGAGACAAACAGCAGATTTTTGTGCTTTCCGGGCTTCTGTGATTTTTTTTTTTTTTAAATTAAATTTGGTGCGTTCTGGTCCTGTTTATGATCATAGTTGGGGTCTTTCCATGTGCTCCTTTCCCAGTCTCTCCCTGGGCATAGGCTGCAAAAACCCCTATGGGAGGAGGCTGGAAGGAGGGTGATAAAACACCAGGGTGGATCTCAGGGAGAAGATGGGGTGAGCATGTCTCTCCTAACAAACAACCTCTTTCCTGCCTCAATGAGCCCTTGCATGGGCTCAGGCCACCCGTCTTTGTAGCCTGGCATCCTGCTGCAGGACATTGCCTCTGCCTCCTCTTCCTCCACCCCAAAATGGGACTTTTTTGAGAGGTGTTTCCTGGCTGTTGCTTGAAATCTCAGTGGGAGGTCTGGGTGTCCGTGGCCTGAAAGGCAAGAGGGACCTGTGCGGCGGTGGGAAAGGCTGGGTGCAAGCAGAGCAAAGCTCTCCAGAGGCTGCCTTCCTGCATCTCCTCCCTGGATGCAAGGCATTGCCGCCATCTAGTGACACGGGGAGGCTCTGGTGGCTCTGGCACACACTGTGGTTCGGCGGTGGGAAAGGCTGGGTGCAAGCAGAGCAAAGCTCTCCAGAGGCTGCCTTCCTGCATCTCCTCCCTGGATGCAAGGCATTGCCGCCATCTAGTGACACGGGGAGGCTCTGGTGGCTCTGGCACACACTGTGGATGGTCTTTGGTCCTGAGGATGTTCTGCTGGTGGTATAGAAAGGGGACCCAAACCCACCACTTTGTTTGTGCTTGGGACATATAGAGGGGCCCGTTGGTGGAGACCATAGAAAGCTGCTTGGCAAACACGAAGCTGAGAGCGTTGCAGTGCTCTTTTCAGGTGCTGCAATGCTCTGGGGTGAGACCTGAAATTTTGGGGGACTGGCATAGGAAAAAAGTTGGCTTCTTGCTGCTGTATGTGCCTTTCTGCTTCCTGGGTCCTCACCGTGCTTTGGGATGCCTTTGGCATGGGTGGAGAGGCTGAGGAAATTCTGAGGCTGAGGGATGAAAGCTGGTGCAGCATGAAAAGAAGTAGGAAAGGTCTGACAGCAGCCTTAGGTGGGGTTTGCAAGCACAGCTGGTTTCTGACAGATGAGTCCAAAGAGCATGAACTGCTCAGAATGGACAAGGTCCAGAGTGGAAATGCAAATCCCAGCAGGAATATGGAGGCACCAGGCAAGAGCAGGTTCATTAAAAGCTGCTATATTTTCTGGGTGGAGAGGCTGAGGAAATTCTGAGGCTGAGGGATGAAAGCTGGTGCAGCATGAAAAGAAGTAGGAAAGGTCTGACAGCAGCCTTAGGTGGGGTTTGCAAGCACAGCTGGTTTCTGACAGATGAGTCCAAAGAGCATGAACTGCTCAGAATGGACAAGGTCCAGAGTGGAAATGCAAATCCCAGCAGGAATATGGAGGCACCAGGCAAGAGCAGGTTCATTAAAAGCTGCTATATTTTCCAGCTCTTGGTCTGTTGCTGCAGTGGATCAGCCCCAGTTGGCTGATGCACAGCAGCACAGTCACGCTCTTCCTCTCCTTTCTTTTAAAATTCAAATTGCTATGAAAGAAACGGCGCTTTAAACTTGAACGTGTGGAGCTTGCAGGGCCAAGCATGGAAAAAGCCCTCCCAATAAATGCCACCGTCGTCCTGGAGTGTGTTCACCTGTGGCTGCCACATAAGCAACACCTGCCATCACAGCATTGACCCACGATCTCATCAGAGAGGGCTATCAGTGCTGATAGACCCCAGGCACAGATAAAGCTGGGGCAACAGCCCTGATGCTATTTCTGTCTTTGGGTGCAGAGCAGCAAGTATCCTGGGATCACCCTTTTTTTTTTGTGGGGTTCCTGCATGCACCCTGAGGGGATGTAATGCTGAAGGGATAGTCAATGCCATTGTAAGCTCTTCACTTGAGCAAAACGCGAAAAATTGAGATGAATCAGTGAAGTTATGTCACACAGTTAGTGCACACATTAAAAGTATTAGATGTACAGTGAGGAAATGCCCAGAGGCATGGAGTCCCATGGTGGTGGGAGTAGGTGAGGTCCCCTTGGGGTGTGCTAGGTGACCTTTGCGGAGATGCTCAGATGCACATTGGTGTTACGAAATTATTATATTGGTAATAAAAATTATCAGCTTGTGCAGCTTTTCCTAGGGATTTTATCTTTTCCTCGTTCTAGTCTAAATCAGAGCTACGCTCAAAGCGTGCTGGGCCTCTGCTGCAAAGAAGGAAAATCCCAAATTCACTTCAGCATGTTGTCATGGGAGAGGTTAGGGTAGAGGTGCTACTTAAAATTTTTTGGGTCAGCTACGACTGGATTACAATGGGCAAAAAACCCTTTCAGAGGTGGTAAATGAGGAAGGGACTAATAGCTAACCTGACAGGATATTAAAGGACCTTTCACCTTCCACAAATACACAGGGCGTTAAAAATAATATGGGCCCGAGAACACCATATCTCTACATCACTTTGCCAAGGTAGGATTAGCCCTGCATATTGGGGCCAGCTGAGGCGAGTGGCTGATGTCTTGGAGCTGGGGGTCCATTTCGGGGACATTGGCCACTCGCCTCAGCTGGCCAGGTGACCCTGGAGGCCTTTGGTGACTCCAGGATGGCCTCGGGGAGGTTTTGCCACCAATTTAAACCCAAATCATCCCTGAAGAGCTAGGTCCTGCCCTCCTGCCTGGTTTTTCCTTTCCCTGTGAGAGGGTCAGCACCCCACTACACATCAATGTGCCAAAAGAACCCAGTGGTTGCAGGTACAGGGAGGACCCTGGGGCCACAGCAGATTTGGGTGGCTCAGGCTTCATCTTTACAAACGTGATGGGAAATGTTGGGCACAGAGATCTCCCTATGGTGGGAAGATGTGGTCCGGTTGGGTGATATAATTTAAATAAGTATAGATAAGTAGCTCCCTATCTAGCTGATTTCCTAGACATAGTCAGAAAATGGAGACTATTAACATTGTTCTGGCCCATTGGGCAAGCTCAGGTATATTATTAAAAAGCTGCTGTTTGCTTCCTGCTCTGCTACAGCTGCCCTGTTCCACCCTGAGCAACACCATCACGGGCAACTTTGCCCAGAGCCTGAAATTTAGCTTCTGCCTCCTGTTGAGGAGCTTGCAGAAACAGTCCTTTTTAGATGCTGGGTGTAGAAAAGCCTGTTTCCACTTCGGTGCTCAAGGCAAGGACTGGACCACTCTTTTCTGGAGACTTTTCTCTTGATTTCAGTTACCCATCAGAGCTAGAGGCAACGCGTGCCGTTTTGGACTCCGATGCTTTGGCAGGTGATGTGTCCCTTACTGTGGACACAAGCTGCTGACTCACGGCTGGCTGTTATCAGCCATCCTTTGTACCTCTGCACCTTGCCTTCCTGGGCTGAAGTCCCCCCGCACGCTCCAGCAGCACACGCTGCACTGCACCCCGGGTCCACGCTGCCACCAGTCCCGTGCTGACCTTGCCCCTCAAAAAGCACTTATTATTTATTAAACTAAAAAGTAAGAAAACGGACATACAACCTCTCCCTGCAGATGAGAACTGAGGTTTTCTGCACACCCCAGCACACATCCCCTCTCCCTCCCGTGCCTCAGTTTCCCCACCGGTGGGACGGGGCTGTTACCATGACCCAGCCTCACAGGCTGAACACTTGGCTTTGTGCAGCTGAATTATGGACTGATTTTGGTTGGGAGGGACCTCTGGAGGTTTCTGACCCAAACCCTGCTTTAAGCAGGTTCAATCTCAAATTTAAATCCCACCTCAGAGTGAAATCAGGCGGCTCGGTGTGTCCCCAGCCAAATTTTTTATTTCCCTGGGGTTATACTGGAGACAAGAAGCTCTCCATACCCCATGCTTGCTCACTCTCACGGTCAAAAGCTATCTCCTAATATTTAACTAGATTTCTTCCCAGCTGCAGCTCGTGCCTGCTGCCCCTTGCCCTGTTGCCCGGCCCCACCAGGAACATCTCGACTCCATCTTTCCCCCCTATTCCCACTCCCGGGCTCGGTGCAGGGCAGCCACGTCGTCTGGCTGCGCCGCGGCGAGGGGAACCTTGGCGAGTTGCGACGGGGAGAAGTTTTCCGTGAGCACAAGTGCAAAGGGTGGCCGGGTTGCAAGCGGCAGCGGTGGCGGCCACGAGTTGCCCGGCCATTTTTCCTGCCTCTGCGTGGGGTCAAGCGGCCTGCAGCCGTGCCGAGCCGTGCCGAGCCGTGCCGAGGGGCTGCACCGCTGGCCAGAGTGCCCCAGGTGGGAAGGGCCGCGGGGGTTCCCGGGATGGGGGCAAGAGGGGGCCTCTCCCGGCAGCGCCCGCGGCTGCTCGGTGGGGTTTGCGTGGATCCGGCGGATTTAGCTCAGCCCTTCCTGCGCCGAGTTAAATCCTGCCTTCGGTTTAACCCCTTTGAACGAAATCTGCCTGCTCTAAAAACGTATTTATTTACTTTTCCTGGATTTTTGTTTGTTGTTTGTTTTTTTTTTTTTTTAAATTTTAAAACTCCAATTTAAAACTAAATTTTGCCAACACCCTGCAGGGGACGTAACGCTCTGGTGCAGTGACTTCTGCGCTGTCAGGGCTCTTGCTCAGGCTGGGAAGTGTCCCTGGGACGGGGTGGGAAAGGCACAGGGACAGCGGGAGGAGGAGGAGGCTCCAGCCACCTCTGTGCAAATCTCGGGCCGCCTTTCCACTGCCTGCAACATGCCCCGTGCCCTGCTCTGGCTCTGTCCACTCTAGCTCTCCACTGTATGAGATTTTTTTAGGGGAAGAGGTGTTTTCTTCCCTGAGGAGCTTTGTCTGTCCACACGGGAACTTTTTCTGGGGGGTCAGCTTGAGATGCAGGGCTGTTCCCGGGGGGAGGAATGCTCGGGGCCCTGGCAGTGACTGTGGTGCCTCCCCAGGACCCATGGAGTATGTCAGCACACGGGGAGGCACCGGGGCTGTCGGTTTTGAGGAGGCCCTCTTCTCCGGCTACGCACCCGACGGGGGCCTCTTCATGCCCCAGCACATCCCCTCGCTGGACGGGGACACCCTTCGAAAGTGGAGCTGCCTCTCCTACCGGGAGCTGGTGAAGGAGCTGTGCTCCCTCTTCATCACGGCCGAGCTGGTCCCACGGAGCACCCTCAACGGTGAGCCTCAACCATGCAGGGAGATGCTCACAGGGTGAGCCTCAATATGCAGGATTTTGGGGTGGCCAGATGCATCTGCCTGCCTTTGCCCCATCCTTTCCACAGGCCCTAGAGTATAGAGCCTGTTGCACCATTGCCTTCTCTTTTCTGTACCCTCTTCTCCTCTGTCACCTTGCTGGGGCTTGTTACCTTCTGGAAAAGATGTCCCCTGCGTGCAAATAAGGATTGTGGTGACTGCAATAGTGATGGCTGATGCTGTGGTCCTGCTCACTGCTCCAGACCTGACCTCCCACTAGGGTTTATGCTGTTGCACACTCTCATTGAGATCCGATTTTTAATGTTTTTAACATTTAACAGCTACTTTCTGCTGTTGCACGCTCTCATTGAGATCTGATTTTTAATGTTTTTAACATTTAACAGCTATCACTTCCACCAGAGGGCAGCTACAACCTCTTTCTTAACAGTGTGTTACGATAAAATTTGAGTTTCCTGTATTTTGTATTTTAAGACACTTTGCTCTGGTAGTGTCAGGTGTCCCCTGGGGTCTCTCACCGTAGAGCTATCAAAGACAATAAAGTGGGCTGGTTTATTCCCAACTAAGAATAACTTGTTAGATATTTGTCACCTCTCTAGCAACTGAGAGTCTTTGGTTGTGCAGAAAGCTTTCCAGGAGCACGAACAGCACAGATGCAGGAAGCCATAGGGCAGAAAAATACTCATTCACCCAATCTAACAGCCCCTTTAACCATTTTCCCTCTAGACCTGATCGACAGGGCCTTCAGCAGGTTCAGACACAAGGACATCATCCACTTGTCCCGGCTGAAAGATGGGCTGAATGTTTTGGAGCTGTGGCACGGGGCTACTTATGCGTTTAAGGATCTGTCCTTGTCCTGCACAGGGCAGTTTTTACAGTATTTCTTGGAGAAAAAGCAGAAGCATGTCACTATTGTGGTGGGTGAGTATGCCTCTTTCTGGGAGGTAAAACTTCTGGGCAGGATTTTACCTTGAGGGCCATCATCCCACGGCCCTCCCCATAGATGTGCTGGGGTAGTGTTGCCTCATGGCTGGCTGGTGAGTGATCTCCAGGCAATGCCAGTGTGGCTGCCCTAGCCAAAAGTATCTCGTGGAAAATTTCTATATTTTTTTCTTAAAGTGCAGTGATGCAGGTTTGACTGGCACATCAATTTTTTTGCTTTTCTCGGTTCTTCCTTACTTTGAAACAGGGACTTCAGGAGACACGGGGAGCTCCGCCATCGAGAGTGTGAGAGGGCAGAAGAACATGGACATCTTTGTTCTGCTGCCCAAAGGGTTCTGCACCCAGATACAGGAACTTCAGATGACCACCGTCATTGAAGACAACGTCCATGTCTTTGCTGGTTGGCATTACTGTTGGACTGTCTGCTTTATGACCCTGCCATGTCAAAACAATGACCCCACAAGTCTCAGGTGGCTGCTGCTTTAGCAGCTGCAGCCAGCTGGGTCTTTGCCATCATGGCCACCATGCCCAGGTGTCTGGCTAACAGGAGCATACAGCAGGTGACCCCACTTTGATGAAAAGTGGTTCAAGGCTCCCTTTTCACCTGGCCGCAGAAGAGAGCTGCATCTGTGCAGGTGGTTGGTGTTCATCTGCACTGAATTCAGCACCATTTCTTGGCACTGAAAGCACCAAGAATGACACCTTCCCTCTGTCTCTTCACCTTCCTGAGTGGTCCATCCCCTACCTCTGTGCCGTCCCCATGGTGGGGATCACCACGGGGTGCCTTGAGCTGTTCCATGGACTCCTCTGCTTAGCCAGGTCTCACCTTGGCATCTCACAGGGGATACAGGCATTTGCCTTCCTGGCAGATATATACCTGGTGTAAACAAGAGCATTGGTGTTCATCTGCACTGAATTCAGCACCATTTCTTGGCACTGAAAGCACCAAGAATGACACCTTCCCTCTGTCTCTTCACCTTCCTGAGTGGTCCATCCCCTACCTCTGTGCCGTCCCCATGGTGGGGATCACCACGGGGTGCCTTGAGCTGTTCCATGGACTCCTCTGCTTAGCCAGGTCTCACCTTGGCATCTCACAGGGGATACAGGCATTTGCCTTCCTGGCAGATATATACCTGGTGTAAACAAGAGCACAGAGTGCAACGGCTGCAGAAACCAGCTGGAATCCATGTGGTGCTACCCAGCCCCTGGCTCGTACAGCCCCCGAGGCAGACGGGCAGCTCAGGACACCCCTGGCTCCAGCAAACCCCAGGGCTTGAGACTGACCCGATTTCCAAGCAGAAATACCTTGTGCCTGATGCGCTGATGTTGGCAGATCTAATCTTTCCTTTCTCCTTTTGACAGCTCATGGGAACAGTGATGAAATCGATGAGCCCATCAAGGAACTGTTCGCTGATGTGGATTTTGCCAGAAAATACAATCTGATGAGCTTGAATTCGGTCAATTGGTCTAGGATTATGGTGCAGATCGCTCACCACTTCTATGCTTACTTTCAGTGTGCCCCGTCCCTGGATACCACTCCGCTGCCAGTGGTGGAAATTGTTGTGCCAACAGGAGGAGGAGGAAATATCACAGGTGAAGGGAAAAAAAGATAGGTTAGATATGGAAGAGAGAGAGTGCTGTGACCTATGGACTAAAAACACTTTGCAGATGCTGGGTATTACTATTTATTAAAACACCCACTCTCTGGTAGGATTTCTTCAGAACCACTTATATTTTATTACTCATGTGTGGTTATTACTCATTTAGGTGTCACTGATTCAAGGTGCAGAAAATCCCAAACCACTCCTTGATGATGACTGTAGCTATCTTGAGGATGGGCACATTAGAAGAGGACAGAATGTGTTTGATCCAGAAAAGAGGGAAAATACCATGGCTCTGATTTTCTAACTGAGACATTAACAGAGGTGTGGAATGCTGCCTGGTCCTATTCTTGTTTGCATGGTAGTGTGCAGTCAAGAGAACCACTCTCAATTGTGTAATCTGGCCTTCTAAAAAGTGAGTTCTTGATTGCCTCCATCCCATAATAGGCATACAACTGTCTCATGGAAGCAATAAAGGATTCAACAGACTCGACTGCATTCACTGTATTTCCAGGCTGCCCATCTGAGGCATCATTAACAAGCTGCAAGAGTCCAAAAGCTCCATCTCTCTTGCTTGAACGGCAGCAATCTGACCTCTCAGTCCCCCGCCCATCCATCTTTAAATACGGAGATGCCCGAGGGTCAGTGTGGATGGCAGATGGAGCACTGCATCCCTGGATTTTATAATCTGGTGCTCTACCAAAACATTAAAGACAGATTTCTCAGAGTCCATTAGAGAATGTCATTTGTGTCTGCTTCTGAACTACATGTCCAACCATTTTGTACAATGACTTCGTTGCTAAACCTCCTTTGAATGTTTCTTCCTCAAGCATGCATACATTTTTTTCACTTTTTTTAGCTGGCTGTATTGCGTGCATGTATTTTTTCACTTTTTTTAGCTGGCTGTATTGCCCAGAAAATGGGTCTCCCAATTCGACTTGTTGCCGTGGTTAATAGCAATGACATCATTCATAGGACTGTTCAACAAGGAGATTTCTCGCTGTCGGAGAGCGTGAAGGCTACATTAGCATCAGCCATGGATATTCAGGTATGTAATGAATTGGCCAAAATGGGAAAATAACAAATATTAGAAATACTTTTTTTCCTTGTACTCTGTTCTACCAGGTTTACGAGAGCATAGTTCTGCCACTGGCAATGCCTTTCAGCAGTGCATTGAGGCATGACTCATATTGAGCATTTATGCTGAGCTGAGATAGATCAAACACTTTCTTCCTCACTTTTTAGGGCTTGACTTTGTAATTTACGTTGTTAAATGCTGGGTTTCTGAGGTTTTCGTTATGTGCAAGGTTAGCAAGAAAGGGACATTTTCTCAAAATGTGACACATAGAAAATTATAAATCTCATCATGTCTCAAGGACTTTGTTGATGTTTCTGAAAGGCTCACCAAGAGCAAGAGAAGAGACCAGGAAGAAGATAGGGAAGACCAGGAGAAATGCCTCCTCCATGGCCATCTGCAACTTGCTCAGAGTAAAACAAGTCTCAGCAGGCAGGCAAAGGCCTCAGAAATGAAAAGTCATGGAGATACAGAAACCAAACACCTGGAAATAAATACCTCCCATTTCATACCTAACCTGTGATCCACAGGGACTGGATCTGCTTCCAAACAAGTGACCGAAGTCTGAAATCATTGGTGTTATATCACTGTGGCCTGAAGCTACATGGATTTCCCAAAAGCTGTTCAAACACATTAGGGGGACATTATGCCCCTATCACCAGGCTGCTGTGGTCTGCAGCTTGACTTTCCTCCCGAGGTATGAATTTATGGGCTTCCTCAGAGCTCAAATGGTAGCTGGGCTCCTCTCTTGGTCCATGTCCCTTCAGTAGCACTGTCAGCTGGGACAACTAAGCATGTGCCAGACTTTGGGACCATAAGGGAAGGCAGCCAGGCAAAGTCATGTCCAGAGAATCCGAAGGAGCTGGATGGGTGTATCCCTTTGCACATCCCTCTCCACAGCTGCATGGGGCATCATCGTTCACTTCACATCTGAAGCATCCTTGCAAATATTTCCATAGCTCAACAGATTATTCATGCTGGAGGGGAGTTCAGGAAGTCTCTAGTTAGGATCTGCTCAAAGCAGGGTCAGTCCTGAGGTCAGACCGGGTTGCTCAGGGCTTCATCCAGGCAGGCGTTGGAAAGCGAGTGTACAACCTCTTCAGATTGCCTCTTCTGAAAACTATGCTAAAGCAGAGAAAACTGTCCAGTTAGACAGTAACTGAAGAGTTGAAGGTGAAGCAGAAAGTCTAGGTCAGGAAACACCATGCAGCTCATGCCCACATGCCAAAACTTTCCTTGGGAACAGTCCCCATTGTGACCTGTGGTCCAAACTGGGCCCAAACGTTCTCCTGGACAACTCTAGTGACATGGAACAAAACCACGCCAGAGATCTGGCTATTAACTTAAATGGCAAGGCCAGTGCTTGCACCAGTGTCCTGGCCTAGTTTGAGCTGTAGTGATCAGTAGTGGAAACCATCAGGCTGGTACAAATGGAGCGTGAAGGGAAAGGTCTGGACGTGGGAGCAGGAGAAGGAAGGAACGAGAGAAGGGGTGTCAGGGGGAGGGTGCTGGAGGCACCTCCAGTAGAAGGTCATCAAAGTCCAGGCATGCTGACACGAAACTTCTCAGGACAGCCAATTTGGGAAGCAGAGGACAGCCTAAACCAGGGGACAGCCTAAAGCCAAGGGCAGGCTACACCCAGACTAGACTGAAGATTACAGGCTGGAGGCTCTGGGAAATGATGGTGGGAAGATGAAGAACAGGACTGCGGCCATAGGCCACCCAGATAAGGACACGAAAGGCTGAGTAAGTCCTGATGACTTGCCGAGGTAGGACAGGATGGAGAGACAAAAGGTCACAGGCACTGTCAGCTGCTAAAAGGTACATAGAGCTCATCACCAGCTCTTGAACCCAGAAGATGTGATGAGGACTCGGTAGTCAGTACCCCTTTTCCTGTCTGTCTTTACAAGGTATCTTGGCCAAACCACCTGGATGAATGGTACTTGTTAGTGTGCAGGAATGAGACAGTGAGCAGTGAAATTTGATTTGGGACCCTCCTGTATGGTCTTGCACCGAGTTTTGCTGCAGTGTTGCAACACCGGTTGGTACATAGCCATACAGCCCAGTCAGGCCCTATATGTGCCTTAAATGTTCATAAAGATTATCGGTCAGCCCTGCAGGGAGCTGGGTGTCTCATTAACTCACGCGGGAGCTGAGTGACTCACAGCAGCATCTGCAACACTGAGTAAACAGCTGGATATTTCTGGTTCTCAAATACACAGCGTGTTATTAGCCCGGGTTCCTCAAGGTGACT
>NW_015090793.1:9522349-9565316 GCF_001431845.1 Calidris pugnax
GCAAATAAGGATTGTGGTGACTGCAATAGTGATGGCTGATGCTGTGGTCCTGCTCACTGCTCCAGACCTGACCTCCCCCTAGGGTTTATGCTGTTGCACACTCTCATTGAGATCCGATTTTTAATGTTTTTAACATTTAACAGCTATCACTTCCACCAGAGGGCAGCTACAACCTCTTTCTTAACAGTGTGTTACGATAAAATTTGAGTTTCCTGTATTTTGTATTTTAAGACACTTTGCTCTGGTAGTGTCAGGTGTCCCCTGGGGTCTCTCACCGTAGAGCTATCAAAGACAATAAAGTGGGCTGGTTTATTCCCAACTAAGAATAACTTGTTAGATATCTGTCACCTCTCTAGCAACTGAGAGTCTTTGGTTGTGCAGAAAGCTTTCCAGGAGCACGAACAGCACAGATGCAGGAAGCTATAGGGCAGAAAAATACTCATTCACCCAATCTAACAGCCCCTTTAACCATTTTCCCTCTAGACCTGATCGACAGGGCCTTCAGCAGGTTCAGACACAAGGACATCATCCACTTGTCCCGGCTGAAAGATGGGCTGAATGTTTTGGAGCTGTGGCCCGGGGCTACTTATGCGTTTAAGGATCTGTCCTTGTCCTGCACAGGGCAGTTTTTACAGTATTTCTTGGAGAAAAAGCAGAAGCATGTCACTATTGTGGTGGGTGAGTATGCCTCTTTCTGGGAGGTAAAACTTCTGGGCAGGATTTTACCTTGAGGGCCATCATCGCACAGCCCTCCCCATAGATGTGCTGGGGTAGTGTTGCCTCATGGCTGGCTGGTGAGTGATCTCCAGGCAATGCCAGTGTGGCTGCCCTAGCCAAAAGTATCTTGTGGAAAATTTCTATATCTTTTTCTTAAAGTGCAGTGATGCAGGTTTGACTGGCACATCAATTTTTTTGCTTTTCTCGGTTCTTCCTTACTTTGAAACAGGGACTTCAGGAGACACGGGGAGCTCCGCCATCGAGAGTGTGAGAGGGCAGAAGAACATGGACATCTTTGTTCTGCTGCCCAAAGGGTTCTGCACCCAGATACAGGAACTTCAGATGACCACCGTCATTGAAGACAACGTCCATGTCTTTGCTGGTTGGCATTACTGTTGGACTGTCTGCTTTATGACCCTGCCATGTCAAAACAATGACCCCACAAGTCTCAGGTGGCTGCTGCTTTAGCAGCTGCAGCCAGCTGGGTCTTTGCCATCATGGCCACCATGCCCAGGTGTCTGGCTAACAGAAGCATACAACAGGTGACCCCACTTTGATGAAAAGTGGCTCAAGGCTCCCTTTTCACCTGGCTGCAGAAGAGAGCTGCATCTGTGCAGGTGGTTGGTGTTCATCTGCACTGAATTCAGCACCATTTCTTGGCACTGAAAGCACCAAGAATGACACCTTCCCTCTGTCTCTTCACCTTCCTGAGTGGTCCATCCCCTACCTCTGTGCCGTCCCCATGGTGGGGATCACCACGGGGTGCCTTGAGCTGTTCCATGGACTCCTCTGCTTAGCCAGGTCTCACCTTGGCATCTCACAGGGGATACAGGCAGATATATACCTGGTGTAAACAAGAGCGCAGAGTGCAATGGCTGCAGAAACCAGCTGGCATCCACGTGGTGCTACCCAGCCCCTGGCTCGTACAGCCCCCGAGGCAGACGGGCAGCTCAGGACACCCCTGGCTCCAGCAAACCCCAGGGCTTGAGACTGACCCGATTTCCGAGCAGAAATACCTTGTGCCTGATGCGCTGATGTTGGCAGATCTAATCTTTCCTTTCTCCTTTTGACAGCTCATGGGAACAGTGATGAAATCGATGAGCCCATCAAGGAACTGTTCGCTGATGTGGATTTTGCCAGAAAATACAATCTGATGAGCTTGAATTCGGTCAATTGGTCTAGGATTATGGTGCAGATTGCTCACCACTTCTACGCTTACTTTCAGTGTGCCCCATCCCTGGATACCACCCCGCTGCCAGTGGTGGAAATTGTTGTGCCAACAGGAGGAGGAGGAAATATCACAGGTGAAGGGAAAAAAGATAGGTTAGATATGGAAGAGAGAGAGTGCTGTGACCTATGGACTAAAAGCACTTTGCAGATGCTGGGTATTACTATTTATTAAAACACCCACTCTCTGGTAGGATTTCTTCAGAACCACTTATATTTTATTACTCATGTGTGGTTATTACTCATTTAGGTGTCACTGATTCAAGGTGCAGAAAATCCCAAACCACTCCTTGATGATGACTGTAGCTATCTTGAGGATGGGCACATTAGAAGAGGACAGAATGTGTTTGATCCAGAAAAGAGGGAAAATACCATGGCTCTGATTTTCTAACTGAGACATTAACAGAGGTGTGGAATGCTGCCTGGTCCTATTCTTGTTTGCATGGTAGTGTGCAGTCAAGAGAACCACTCTCAATTGTGTAATCTGGCCTTCTAAAAAGTGAGTTCTTGATTGCCTCCATCCCATAATAGGCATACAACTGTCTCATGGAAGCAATAAAGGATTCAACAGACTCGACTGCATTCACTGTATTTCCAGGCTGCCCATCTGAGGCATCATTAACAAGCTGCAAGAGTCCAAAAGCTCCATCTCTCTTGCTTGAATGGCAGCAATCTGACCTCTCAGTCCCCCGCCCATCCATCTTTAAATACGGAGATGCCCGAGGGTCAGTGTGGATGGCAGATGGAGCACTGCATCCCTGGATTTTATAATCTGGTGCTCTACCAAAACATTAAAGACAGATTTCTCGGAGTCCATTAGGGAATGTCATTTGTGTCTGCTTCTGAACTACATGCTCAGTCATTTTGTACAATGACTTCTTTGCTAAACCTCCTTTGAATGTTTCTTCCTCAAGCATGCATACATTTTTTTCACTTTTTTTAGCTGGCTGTATTGCCCAGAAAATGGGTCTCCCAATTCGACTTGTTGCCGTGGTTAATAGCAATGACATCATTCATAGGACTGTTCAACAAGGAGATTTCTCGCTGTCGGAGAGCGTGAAGGCTACATTAGCATCAGCCATGGATATTCAGGTATGTAATGAATTGGCCAAAATGGGAAAATAACAAATATTAGAAATACTTTTTTTCCTTGTACTCTGTTCTACCAGGTTTACGAGAGCATAGTTCTGCCACTGGCAATGCCTTTCAGCAGTGCATTGAGGCATGACTCATATTGAGCATTTATGCTGAGCTGAGATAGATCAAACACTTTCTTCCTCACTTTTTAGGGCTTGACTTTGTAATTTACGTTGTTAAATGCTGGGTTTCTGAGGTTTTCGTTATGTGCAAGGTTAGCAAGAAAGGGACATTTTCTCAAAATGTGACACATAGAAAATTATAAATCTCATCATGTCTCAAGGACTTTGTTGATGTTTCTGAAAGGCTCACCAAGAGCAAGAGAAGAGACCAGGAAGAAGATAGGGAAGACCAGGAGAAATGCCTCCTCCATGGCCATCTGCAACTTGCTCAGAGTAAAACAAGTCTCAGCAGGCAGGCAAAGGCCTCAGAAATGAAAAGTCATGGAGATACAGAAACCAAACACCTGGAAATAAATACCTCCCATTTCATACCTAACCTGTGATCCACAGGGACTGGATCTGCTTCCAAACAAGTGACCGAAGTCTGAAATCATTGGTGTTATATCACTGTGGCCTGAAGCTACATGGATTTCCCAAAAGCTGTTCAAACACATTAGGGGGACATTATGCCCCTATCACCAGGCTGCTGTGGTCTGCAGCTTGACTTTCCTCCCGAGGTATGAATTTATGGGCTTCCTCAGAGCTCAAATGGTAGCTGGGCTCCTCTCTTGGTCCATGTCCCTTCAGTAGCACTGTCAGCTGGGACAACTAAGCATGTGCCAGACTTTGGGACCATAAGGGAAGGCAGCCAGGCAAAGTCATGTCCAGAGAATCCGAAGGAGCTGGATGGGTGTATCCCTTTGCACATCCCTCTCCACAGCTGCATGGGGCATCATCGTTCACTTCACATCTGAAGCATCCTTGCAAATATTTCCATAGCTCAACAGATTATTCATGCTGGAGGGGAGTTCAGGAAGTCTCTAGTTAGGATCTGCTCAAAGCAGGGTCAGTCCTGAGGTCAGACCAGGTTGCTCAGGGCTTCATCCAGCAGGCTTGGAAAGCAAGTGTACAACCTCTTCAGATTGCCTCTTCTGAAAACTATGCTAAAGCAGAGAAAACTGTCCAGTTAGACAGTAACTGAAGAGTTGAAGGTGAAGCAGAAAGTCTAGGTCAGGAAACACCATGCAGCTCATGCCCACATGCCAAAACTTTCCTTGGGAACAGTCCCCATTGTGACCTGTGGTCCAAACTGGGCCCAAACGTTCTCCTGGACAACTCTAGTGACATGGAACAAAACCACGCCAGAGATCTGGCTATTAACTTAAATGGCAAGGCCAGTGCTTGCACCAGTGTCCTGGCCTAGTTTGAGCTACTGGTATCAATGTAGTGATCAGTAGTGGAAACCATAAGGCTGGTACAAATGGAGGGTGAAGGGAAAGGTCTGGACGTGGGAGCAGGAGAAGGAAGGAACGAGAGAAGGGGTGTCAGGGGGAGGGTGCTGGAGGCACCTCCAGTAGAAGGTCATCAAAGTCCAGGCATGCTGACACGAAACTTCTCAGGACAGCCAATTTGGGAAGCAGAGGACAGCCTAAACCAGGGGACAGCCTAAAGCCAAGGGCAGGCTACACCCAGACTAGACTGAAGATTACAGGCTGGAGGCTCTGGGAAATGATGGTGGGAAGATGAAGAACAGGACTGCGGCCATAGGCCACCCAGATAAGGACACGAAAGGCTGAGTAAGTCCTGATGACTTGCCGAGGTAGGACAGGATGGAGAGACAAAAGGTCACAGGCACTGTCAGCTGCTAAAAGGTACATAGAGCTCATCACCAGCTCTTGAACCCAGAAGATGTGATGAGGACTCGGTAGTCAGTACCCCTTTTCCTGTCTGTCTTTACAAGGTATCTTGGCCAAACCACCTGGATGAATGGTACTTGTTAGTGTGCAGGAATGAGACAGTGAGCAGTGAAATTTGATTTGGGACCCTCCTGTATGGTCTTGCACCGAGTTTTGCTGCAGTGTTGCAACACCGGTTGGTACATAGCCATACAGCCCAGTCAGGCCCTATATGTGCCTTAAATGTTCATAAAGATTATCGGTCAGCCCTGCAGGGAGCTGGGTGTCTCATTAACTCACGCGGGAGCTGAGTGACTCACAGCAGCATCTGCAACACTGAGTAAACAGCTGGATATTTCTGGTTCTCAAATACACAGCGTGTTATTAGCCCGGGTTCCTCAAGGTGACTGTACAGTTGTGGTCACACTGGCGATTTATCAGTCATCCCTTCATTAGTTTTTTTTTAATCTGATGGTCACTGCCAGACTGCTCTGACAGGTCAGAGGTCTGAAGGACATTGTGTTCCCAAGGACTTGTCTTAGGATGTAGGTATGCAGGAAGCCCACCCCAACTTCCACCAAGAAAAACATAGCAGCAGGACCTCAACCCTAATTAGACATTCGAGAATCTACACAAGTTCTCTCTCCCTAAGACAGACACTTGAATTTCCTCTGCTTACCTATTGTCTTGTTATCGCAGGAGCCTTACAACATGGAGAGGATCCTCTGGTTGCTCTCAGGCTCCGACAGCAGCCTGATGAAAACGCTGATGGAGCGATTCAGCGTGTCGAAAAGCCTGAAGCTGCCGGAGGATTTGCACAAAAAGGTCAGTTCCTCCCGCATGCAGCACTGTATTTGTGTCCGTGTGTGTGTGCAAGCAAATTTACCACTACCGAGTCTTTTCAACATAATTTTCAGACAAAAAATCCTGGTGGAAAGTTTCCAACCAAAAATTTAAGCATGATGCCAATGGAGTTTTATATCAGTGTGTGCTCATGGAGACGTTAAAAACCTTTTTAATTTTCTTTTTTGAAAGAAGCCTCTTTTGTCTTTGCAAAACTGCTTAAAAACTGCCTACAGTTATCTAAGTAGAAGATGCAGCCACCCTTTCCTTGGCCACTCAAGTGCCGGCATTGGCCTTCATGGCTCTTGGAGTGCCTCTGCTGGGCTTGGGGCTGCAATTCAGCCTCTGTGGTGTGGCACATGGGAGCACAAATACAAAGCAGAGAAAAATACAAAATAAAACCAAATATTTGAGTTGCGAGGCTCTTTGGCCGGATGCAAAGTCCTGTCTCTTCCCATCCAACACATGCTGTCCCCCACTGAGCATCCTTTGCCTGCCGTCTGCTCCTGCTTGTGCAGTAGGAAAATACATATTAAAAAATTGCATAATTAAAAGAAAGAAGAGCTACGCAGTAGGAAAATAAATTTTTATAAAATTGCATAATTAAAAGAAAGAAGAGCTATTACGCTGAGGTGGGTTTTCCAAGCTCTCAGAAACTCCCTTGGATCGTACAAATAGCAGCACAGAGCTGAGTCTCGGCTCCTTCCCACCCACACTTCCAACACCTGGGGATACAAACCCCTTGCTCACACCCCAGCCCCATGACCATTTCCTCATCCCCCAGCTGCACCAACAACCCCTCTTCCTGCAGTCCCTGGGGAACTCCATCCTCCAGCCTCCCTGTTTCCAACTGCTTTGCTGTGTGCCCGTGGCACAAGCCTGGTTGGGAGCCCGTGGGGTGGTGATGCCCCCTGCAAACCTCCCTGTTCCCCTTGGGGCTGCAGCTCTCTGAGACCCTGCGCTCCTGCTCGGCCTCGGACGAGGACATCGTGCGAGCCATGCAGCGCTGCTGGGAGGAGAACCACTACCTGCTGTGCCCACACTCCGCCGTGGCTGCTCACTACCACTACTCACAGCCAGACAGGTAAGGACAGCTGTGGTCAGGAGTGTTGGGGACCAGAGCGTCACTTCCCCCTTGCCCCTGCAGCATCTCCAGCTCAGGGCTTGCTTACATCAAAAGTTTTCTTGCTTTTCTTTCCTTTTCAGCACGCCCCGCTGTTGTTTAGCTCCAGCCTCTGCGGCCAAATTTCAGGATGCTGTGCTCCGAGCAGGCCTGGTTCCTCAGCTCCCCCCGGAAATCACTGCCTTAACAGGGATGGAGACCAGGTCCACCTCCCTGGAGCGGGGACAGGACTGGGCACAGGTGCTCCGGGAGCAGATTGAAGCCACGACACGGCGGCGAGAGGCGTCAGGGAGTCGGTCGGCCCCCCTGGGACATCAGGGGATCACCAGGCAGGGAGTCACACAGACCTGAGCTACTGGGGCACGGCTGGCTGATGCCTCCCAGGGCTCATTTTGAATCCCTAATAAAGCCCCATGTTATGCTGGGAGAGGAGCCTACAGTCCCCATGCAATGAATTATTAGTAGGAACAAACTTCACCATTAAATGATACAGACTATTTCATAACATTTTCAGTGAAGAGCTCTGCAATTGTATCCCCTTTTTCCTAGAAATCCATAAACACTGATTGAAACTCTACACAAATCTGCCTGGTCCATCATTACATGCTGTTACAGAAAGCTCCTTTAGCACTACCCACAGTCACCAGCTTCCTGAGGACTACCCAGTGATTCGGGCCCCGTGCTGGGATGTTCAGCCCAATAATCCCAGTAGCACCCGAGACGCTGAATGGGAAATGCTGGAGTGGATCTGCTTTACCCATCCCCATAATTTAAGCAGTGCTGGTGATCATTCCCAGGCATCAAAACTTGCTCAGTGACAGTGTTAAATAGTGGATGTTTTCCTCAAACACATGCATTTTAAAGAGATACTTTCCAGTGCCGTATCTTGCAGCTTTTGGTCCCAGTACTGCTGCAAACTTTTCTCAGGCAACTTCCTGAAGCAAATAGGAAATGGGAAATTCCCCTTATCTTTAGCCTGAAACTTCAGGTCTTTCAATACTACGTTCCCATCATATACATATAAATATATAAATACCTTGTGTGGGAGCTGCCTCCACAAGTCGTGCATCTGGCAGGAATCTCTTGTGCCTAAAAAGGGGAAAAAAAAAAAAAAAAAAAAAATTACACCAGGGGGGAAAAATCCCCCTTTGCCATCAAAAAAAATTCCCCCTTTGACATCAAAGGAAGTCCCGTAATGGGAGGATTAATTTGAAGGTTTAGTGGCATTTAGCAGGGTAAAAGAAAATTCTGTGAAGTGAATCAGCATGGGATGTTGCAGAATGTGCGGGAAGAGTGGGAAGCTTTGCCTGGGCTGAAAGCCGCCTTGCTGGCACCTGGGCAAGTTTTTCCTCTGTTCCCCCCGGCACAGCCGGCCCCATGCCACCTCCTTCCATCCCACCAAAACCCTGCAGGAGAGGAGGGACCCGTGCCTCCTCCGAGGCAGGGGCTGAGGCTGCCCCATCCCAATTAACGGGGGTGAGGGAAACAGCTTAGTTGAAAATGATGGAAAAAACCACAGTGCTTGGATGCCTGATGTTTTTAATGCTGACGGCTCTACTAGCTGGGTGGATCAAGCATTTGAGAAGAAAGTGGTAGAGGAGTCCAGGGAAGGTCTGATGCTTCATAAGGCCATCATTCACCACTCTTTAAGAGCCAAACTGGCCAGCAGAATGTCTTATTTGAGGAATCCTCCTCCTCAGGAACAACCTTGCCCCAAAGGATGACTTTGCACTGGGGGGTGGGCCAACAAATTACTGGTGGTATTGATGAGAAACTCCTCTGATCCCATTTGACCCCTGTGATAGGCTGTCCCTTTTGCTGATGTACATGTTATACTTGTTGGTCTCCACAGCCTTTAATAAGTGCCTCCCCCAATCTTGTGGTTCTCAGCCCCGGACAGCTGCCCAGTTGTAATTTAGCTCTTAATCATAGCTTAAGACACCTCGTGAGGGGGAGAGGCCAGAAATTTCATCCAGCTCCGCATCCAAGGGAGAGGTTGCAAATCCAGCTTGCTGCCAGGACTGGAGCAGAAGGTGGAGGTGGGAGAGCAAAGGCTGGACCCTGACCCCTGCCCGGGGAGCACCGGGAAGGATGGGGGTTTGCAGTCCGCCAAAGCCCTGCTGTGTTTTACAAGCAGAAAGTGTGGCGAATACACCCCAACGTTACCATCCCAGTGCCCAGAAGCAGTTGGAGGGGTAAAGGGTCCAGCTCCACTGCAGGAAGGCAGCAGACAATGCCCATGCAGGGAGAAAAGGTGTTTACTTCTCAAACATCCCTGACAATATTCCTATGGGGGGCTATCACCCTATGGAGTGAGGGTGTTTCTTCTCCCCCAGTCCAAAAGAGATTATTTTTTGGGCAGGACACTCTGAAACCTCTCCCTGGGATTTCCAGGGCAGAAGCACAGCAGGAAAAGCCTGTTTCACGCCCGGAGCTGAGGCGGAGGGTGCACAGACACGCTCGGCTTGCAGGGTGGCCATGCTCCCACAGAGGGCAATGCATGGCCGCCCGTGTCAGGGATGAACCCCACCTGTGTGTGTGCTGAGTCCCACCACCTGCTCAGGGACCATGGCATCCCTGGCTGTTCTCACACCGTGGGTTTTTCCTCCCACTTCAGCTCCAAAACGGGTGCTCGGTGCTCTGCTTGTTCCTCCTCAGGTCTCCGTCTGACAGAAAAATGGAAAACGCAGGGAGGAAACTCATGCAGGAAGGCGGTACCTCCTTGCCCAACACTTCAATGGGCAGCTGCAAGGTCTGGCAGGTTGATGTGTTCCTGGGGTTATTGATATATTACTTCTGCACTTTCCAGAGCTGTTCAGGCCAGACTTGTGAAATAATTCATCTTGTACATCAACCGCTCACACTTTTCCTCAGCAAAAATTCCAGTTTCAGGCTCTTCACACTGAGCATATCCAATCCGTACATCTCAGGAGACGGCATTGCCCAGGAGCATCCTCTGCATTGACCCCATATCTTGCCAGGGATGTTCCCTTGGAGGTTGAACACCCTTTACACTCAGAGACACATCTGGGATGTGCTTCTAACCCCTAAGAACCTCAAGTAGGGAGTATTGTGTTGGGATGGAGATGAAGTGTGTTGGGATAGAGAAATAGGGTCCCCCATGGTTCAGCTGGAGGTTTCTAGCCAGTAGCCTACAGGTATCAAGGCATCCTGATATCCTGTAGCCATTTGTTGGTGTGTTCAACATGGGATTGGGTCATTTGTCCCATGCTTGAGTTGGGATCTGTCTGGTTACACATGGGGTCTACCCTTTAAGCCATCTCCCTCTGAGCTAGTGGTCATTGCCTGGCATTGCACCTTATTGGGGACATCAGCAGCAAAGTGCCATTAAGAGTGCTATTAATTAAAGGGGGACATCGGATAACTGGCTGCCTGCAGTGTTGGCCAAGGAAAAATTGGTGAGAATATACAAATATACAAATCCTCAGTGGGCTGAGAATGAGGATGCTATTTCCCACAAGCAGAGCAGTCCAGCCTTCCCTTGTGCTTTGCCACTATGTCCATTCCCATCTTCCAGCTCAGGGCTGCCCACCCCATCCCTCGCACCCAAGGAACTGATTTTGTGGTGTTTCCGTTGCTGATCAGAGCGTCACATCCTTCTGCTCCAGCATTACCTTTATGGGCTGGGAGGAGGAGTCCACAGTGTGGTGAATTATGAGCCAATTCTTTAAAACAGTGTTCTGAAGGTTTGGTAGTTGAATTATTATTTATAATGCCTTGGGGGTGCCATGTAATTTATGGACAGGTATGAAGACAAGTAGGCGCTCAGACATGGGGATAAGCCCAGTGTAAATGCCAAGATAGAAAGACAGATAGATGGATAGATGAAGATATGCTTCTTGGCCAGGAGAGCTGGAGATTGAAAAGCCTGCTCATATAGATCTTTGCTGTCCTCGGGTAATACCTACTATCCCAGTACTCCCACTCCATATAAAGTCATCTCAAATCTGGTGCAAATGGTTTGTTTACTCTTTTTTTAAATTAATTTATCCCAAGTGCAAGGGGAAAAAAAAAAAAAGAGTTGCTTTGTTGTTGCAATTTGCTGCTAGGCATTCCTATGTGTGCTAATGATAAGTATTAATTAAATAGCTTGCTGTTGTCTTTTAAATGCAGTTCTTTCAGGCTGTAATTAAACACAGACACCCAGCCCTTTCTGTCTGCATAGAAAGAGGCAGGCAGGCCTCCGGAGCTCTGCACTTCTTTCCTTGTAGCAGGAGAGAAGTGGAAAATGAGGCAAAACCAGTTTCCGTTGAAAACTCGCCACCCTGTACATGTCCTTCACGGGGAAAGCAACCAGCTCAAGGAAATTAAAGGAATGCGACTTCCAAGATCCAAGCCCTGCAATCAAAGTAAGTTTATATGCCCTTAAGATTTTGCAGCTTCATACATTATACAGTCAGAGGAGACCACTTTGTTTGATCTCCGGGACAAGACAGGCTGTTGAACATCACTGTGCTGCGTTCATCGAGCCCATCAACTTGTTGCCTTATTAACATCTTGATCTGAAGATCTAGAGATAGGAGTCTGTCCCTCTTACTTGCTTCTTAGTTTTCCCAGGTTTTTTCACCCTTACTGTGAAAAACCAGGCACTGCTGTAAATCTCTGTCCCCGTGCTTCTCCCACAGTCAATATTAATCTCCCAACACAGAGAGCGCTCCCTGGGAAAACCTGAGCTCCCACCATCCTACTGCCCTCTCGCCTCCCTGGCTTCAAATAGAAACTCAGCACTAAAGCCTTCTGGAAATGCAAATAAAAAACTCACGTGACAGAAGGCAACTCCCAAATAAATGTTTCTGTGTGCCGAACGGCACTTAACATAACCCAATGTTATTCTTGCCGTCAAAGGCAACTGGGTTTCACTTATCTAAGATGCTGCTGTTAATCAATAAATACATAATACAATGTTCATCTGCTGTATCGCTTAATAAGAGTGGTGGGGGAAAATGCAGCTCACTTGGAGGATGTCCTGGTCAGAGATGGGCTATGAGAAACTTGTTTCTCTCCCGCAGATGCTGCAGGGACAGTGGGAGGGAGGAGGCACGAGGGGAACAGACCCAGCTCCTGCTGGTCACCTCAAATCCACACATCATCTGGACCTGGTCCTTGACAGACAGTGACGGTGAAGAGCTTCGCTGTGGTGAAGACAGTGGGAAGTATGTTCAACAGCTGCATGTATATATTTTTTTGAATGGAAACATTTAAGGATGCATTTGTGTAATTTATAACCTGAGCTCTGTAGAGTATGTGTGATAAATATACAGAGAATAGAAGAGAGTCACGTTGCCTGCTTCTGAAAGGGTCTCCCGTCTGGGGCACCACAGCCCTTTGGGCCCCCCAAATGATGCTCCTCTGCCTTAATGGCTCCCCACCCTTTCCAGAAAACAGCCACAACCCTTTTGGGGTCTTATCAGCCCAAGACTGGATTTACTGTGGGCTTTTCTGTCCCACCAGCCCTACAGCTGGGTCTGTCCTGCGGTTTTGGTGTAACCAGAAGGGCATCCATGGAGGGTGTTGGAGGGGGTCTGGGACGCGCTGCAGGCTCCTTCCCCAGCGAGGGGAGCACAGGGCTGGGAGCATCCTCAGGGCTCTTGGTGTTACTAGCAGTAGAAGTTGCTCAAAAGAGGTTTTTTCCCCAATTATTTGCATTTTATAAATGAGAAAGGGAGAGAAACGAAGAGAAGGGAAAAGAAAAAAAAAAAGTAGAAAGTAAAGCTAACTTACACTCAGAAATTAAATGTTTAATCGAAAAGGAATTTGTTTGGATTTGTTTGGATTGTAACAAAAAATCTCTTCCAGTAAAAATGATCTGATTTTGAGCAGAAATTTAAAAAAATATTCTGAGCTAAAATAAAGGTATTTTGAAGCCAAAATGACTCACTTCTAGTGCAACTGTTTAAAATTTGTTTAACTTTTGGGAAAGGAAACAAATATAGAAATTTAGAAATTTTAGTAATCTTTAAAATACCGTATCAAAAAAGGGTCTTACGGGGGGGGACAAAAAGTGTTGCCGTGTCGGAGCAAGAGGGCTGGAGAGGAGAGGAGCCAGCGGATACCCTGTGTGGCTCTGTCCTTGCTCTGACACCCCTGAAATCACCCTGAGCACTTTAAGATCACGAGATACTGAGAACAAAGAGTTTGTGTTCTCTTTTTTCTTTCTGGTTCCCTGCCTTTTGGGGCTCTCAAAGCTGTTCAATGTTTTTAGGGAAGGTTAGAAACCACTTCTTAAAGAAAGCAGCAGAGAATCACATAGAACTTTGTTCTGGGTGGGTGATGATTTCAGAAAAACAGCAAAAATAATCATTCATTTTAAAAAAAGTAATTAAGAAGCAGTGAGCACAGGAAGACAGTGATATTTTGTGCAATTCTTCACTATCCATCTCCTTTCTCTGCTTTGGGACACCTAGAGCAGAGAGCATCCTTTGCATGTGAATACAAAAGGAGCAGTGGGATGCTGTGGGAAAAGACAGGGGAGGCAGAAGAGGCTGCGTATGAACATAGGATTAGTTTGGTACCTGACAAATAGAATGCCTCAGGACTCACTGTGTCCACTGCTTGGGCTGATACAGGAAAAAAAAGATGACATTTTTGCCATTAAATCTTAAAATCAGAGCGTTAAGCAAAAAAGGAGCTTTTGGGGATGGGTTCTTTCTGCCGCTGGCTGTCTGCATGACCCTGGGGAGATCCAAGCCAGGGATGGGGACCAGGGGGGCAGCAGACCCAGCCCTTGGCACCAGCCTGGTGGCTGCCACATGGGTAAACTCTGGGGTTCCCTGCTGGCTTGGAACTGGGCTGCTGCCACCTTCTCTCCCTGAGCTTAGTCCTCTGCAGCCCCACCCTGGCAAAGCACTGACATTCAGTCCCTGGGAGCTCCTCACCTCCACTCCTCTGGGATGCCTGTGGGGATTAGCTGGGCTACGCTCCCTAAACCCATCACATGCGTTTCAATAGTTTTAATTGTTGCCTTTAAGATAATTACAGGCTGGAGAGAAGGGAACGGGAAGAGCCCTGTGGATTTGCACCGGGGCTTGGGCACACCATTGTGTATGGTACAGGAGATTTGCCACTTAGCAGTGATTTTCCTGCTTGGAAGGGAGGTTTGCATGCCGCAAGGAGGAAGGGACTGCAGGTCCCTGCTCCCCACGGCTGGAACAGCTGGAGCAAGAGGTATCCCCACACCCCCCTCACCCTAGGGGAGAGCATCTCCCAGCACCGGGCTCAGGAGGCGCTGGCTCTTGCCACAGCATTTCAGCTACAGATTTTTCCTTCTTCCCAAGCCCATTCAGAAGAGAAGGCACACCTGAAGTGAACAGGATGCTGAAAATCAGATTTACAGCAGGGAGGACAGCACCCAGGGCCCCCTTGCCCAGAGATGAGCCATCAGCTTCACCCAGCCCAGGCACTCTCCTTGGCTCTCAGTGAGGTGGCCCATACTTGGGTTTTTTTAGGATATTACAGTTTGTCCTGGTCCCTAGCTGGCTATCTATCTTCCATGGCCAGAGAAAACATCTTCCTGATGTTAAAGATATCTCAATCCCTCCAATAATTCAATGTTGAGTGAGAGGAGTGTGGCAACTGCTTTTCCTCTGTTCACACATTTCTTGCAATTACTTTGTTGGATCTCCCTGCTGGGGGCAGGACAGACCAGGTCTCAGGACAACAGGACTTCCCGGGTGCTTTCTTCCACGGAGGAGCCGGGGCAGCACTGAGGACCCCTCACACAGACCTTCCCCAGGGCTAACTGTGCACACAGGGTTTCTCTTCTAAAAATGCTGCAGCCTCTTTCAGTCCCCTAATGAAGTGTATCTTTAGCATCCAACACTAGAGCATCAAATTTAATCCTATGCCCAAGGGGACCAGCGTGTTTTGCTATCCAGGCTGTTGCTTACCATGGTTGAAGGTGCTGCTGCTCCTGAGTGGTTTGTCCAGATCCCTCTGGTGGATAGGACCAGCCTGGTGGCTGAGCAGCAGCGGTGCTGAGCCTGGGGGGCTCTCATCCATCTGACTTTCTGCTGAAGAGGATGAGGAGCTCTCCCTGCCTTGGCCTGGCACCTTACCCAGCAGGAGAGGGGAAACTCCCCACCTCTCAAGTATTTCCTGTCCAAATGAAAAAAACAACCCAAAGCCATTTTTTCTGAGATCTTCTCCAGCCCAGTGTATCAGCATGAAACCCAGCAAGGGGTTCTTGCCCTTGCATGTGTACTAGACTCTTTATCACTGATGCATTTTAAAATGAAGACAAAATTTCATCTAAATACAGGAAGTTGCTCTAATTTAACCCGCTGACTGCCAGATGTCTCTTAGCTGGTGCAGTTTGAAGGATCAGGCTGGTCGCCTGCAGACCTTAAAACCAGCAGTTAATGAAGGGGTAACGTGGGGCCCAGCACACGGAGGATGCAATTTCTTTCAGTATTTAATCCTTAGAAATCCATTTAATAGCATCTCCCCTAAATTGCTACTCCTTTTCCACCCTTACTCCTAACCTGGAAATAATCCCAGTAGGAAAAAAGGCAAATAGCTCAAATATTAAAATGCAGTGAAGGTGAGCTGGGTCCTGGGTGCAGGTGGAGGGGATGGATCCCATCACTGCTGCCAAGGTGAGTTTTAGGGACCCACTCTGCCCTCCTTCTGGGGTTCAGACCTACATCTGCAGGTGGTGAGTTAGATGTTAAACTCACCCCAAATCCAGAGCTGAGCATCCCAGGGGGCTCCTCGAGGGTGGGATATTCCCCTCCATGAGCTGCCGGCTTTGTCCCAGCAGTCCTTCACATTCCAGCCCTCTTCTTCCTCTGCCCTTGCCCCTTCCCTCCCCCTGTGATATGACGCATTGGCAGAAAAATAAAATAATCAGTTATTGCTTTATTACTTTCCACTCGTAATTCCCTCACGGGCATCTGTATTTCTGCAAATGTTTTTAATATTTGCTAATAAAAGCAGCTCCAGTAATGACATGCTCACTCCCCAAGACAAAATTGCTGGGACTGGCGTTATCTAACAAACTCGTTTTGGCACAAGCGCCTCCTCGTATGAGCCGTTTCTGCCCATTCACGGGATTATCAGCCATCTCTGCAGCCAGCCCTAGCCCTCCTCTCTCATTCCTAGTTAATTGGTGTGAAATTGGAGCAAGTTCTCAGGTGATAATGTGTTTGCATTTACTGCTTCACTGAACCACCCTAGCCACTCAATCCCAGCTTCATTAAAGCCTCAATCTCAGTTTTTGCTCCTGGCTGTGAGCTTCAAACCCTATTTCCTGCGTGGCAGACATACAGCCTAACACATGTCAGGAAGACAGCTTGAGTGGAGCTGCTGGGAACAAGCAAGGCTACTGCTGCCTGGGCGCCGCTCCGGGAAAATCACGTTCGCGGCAGGAGAGATGCTCAAGAGTCCCCGCGATGGCTTCACGCTGTGTTGGTTGGCTCCCTGTGCTTGAAAAAGGCATGTTTTGTGCCCTTTAATTATCTTTGATTAATGAATTAATTTTAATTTTTTTTTTCTGCAGCACTTTGAAGATAAAAAGCCTTCGTCTGAATTCTGTGATTAGTATTTAAAGACTCAAGTGAAATATTTGTAGGCAGAAAAACCTAACCGAGGAATGCCTGTGTTCAAACATTCAATAGGGCCTATTCACAGGATCGGATTCCAGGGTTATTATTAGCAATAAGGTTATCTTTGGCATAATCTTTTTGTGCACAACATGCTATTGGATTCCACCCTCCTGTTTCGCTCGGGCCCTGGGGCAGAAAGTATACAAATTAGAGCTGGTTCAAACCTTGCAAGTGTTTTTTATGCAAGTGGAGCTGAAGTCTGGTGAGGTCTGCCACGGTTACATTTGGGACCATCCATAAGGTCCAAGATCACCATCCAAGATGCACGCCTTGGGATGTCCCATGCAGGGGGAGAAGTGTTTTACCCCTGGGGTAGCTCCAGTCCTGCCAGAACATGCTGCCATGGACCCACCACACATGGGGGACAGCTGTGACATCCCATGGGGTGACCTTTCAAACTGTGGATGAAAAGGGATGGGTCAGGCTGGTCCTATGCCCCCAGGTCATGGAGGCATCTCTGAGCATCTCCCTGGCGTGTGAGATTTCACAGGTCTGGACACAGGTCTGGGCTCGGACAGGTCTAGACACAGCCAGGGAGAGCAAAGCCCTGCCAGCCATGCTGTTGGGTGTATCTCGCTTTTGGGGAAGCTGAAGACACCTCTCTGCTGTGGTGGATGTGCCCAGGGGGTCCCGCCTGCCCCCAGCCACAGCTGGGAAACTGAGACACGAGCAGGGCTGGCCGGGCTGTGGGCTCACAGGAATGGGTTGATCTGGGCATGAAAGCAGAGAGCAGCTGCTGCCTGTCTCTTAATTTGGTTGTATTTCTAGCTCTTGGTGAGCTGCTTAAAGCTAAAGGTAGGAGTTGGGGTTTTGTTGTTGTTGTTGTTGGGGTTTTTTGGTGGTTTTCTTTTTTTTTTTTTTTTATGGATGGTGGGTGTGATTTTTCAAACGCGCTCTCTTTTGGCACGTCTCTGCCAGCGACGTCAGCGAGAACCCTGGTGTGCCTCCCAAACACCTTCCTTTGAAACCCGCCCCCTGTGTCTCCCCAAATCCAACCATCGAGCATGGCTGGTGGGACAAAGTGAGGCCACATTCAGTGGTGGTCCTTCACCCTCAACGGCTCAGCCACTCAGACACCACCCTTGGGGTCCCAGGGTTACCCCAAAACTGGTTGGAAAAATCCATCTGGGCTGCTCATCTGTGGCTGGGGTCCCCAGCCGGGATGCAAGCAGAGCCAAAAGCAGAGCCGTAGAGGCACATTAAAGGATGGCCGGTGTGGCTTTGAAACGGCGCGGCAATCCCCTGTAGCCTAGTTTTTAGAGAAAGTATTTTGTAGCTGGTTTTTCTCTTTGTGACTAAACGTGGTTATTAGGCCCCGAGTGCATCATTAAACCTGTTATTAAAAGTAAACATGTTAAGGATAATACACCGGTGTGCAGCAAGCTCATCCAGGGTGCTGGACCCTCTGGAAAAGTCATTAACATTTGTATTTAAAGTGAACGTAGTTAAGAACATATTGGACTAATTCAGGGCCTTAGAGCTATTAAAATGACTATCATTAAAAATAAATATGTTAGGCAGAATACGTTGCATAATTAGAATTATTACAGTGTTTACTCTGTTTTTTATTCTGGCCTCATTTAAGAAGTTATTTGTATGTATATATAATATATATGTGTTTTATATATATATACATGGTAATGTTTCTAACTATATATATTTGGTTATCTATTGTGTTAAAATGACTCTGTAGGATAAATTTGACTTCTTTGTTGCAGGGTGAAACAGAGTCCTGGCGGGATGAAATCTTCGATAAAACCAGGGGAAAAATAATAAATAAATCTTGGCTATATGTAAGTGTTGTGGCTGCGGTCCAGTGTCCGTTGAGTTCAGTGGGAACCTTTCCTTGACTTTGCTGTGCTGGGTCAGACCTCAGGAATGCACTTGCTGCTTTGATGGTTTTACTATTGGTAGGTCAGCTCGGAAAATCAGAAAATCAGCAGCTTCACTTTCCATGGGCCATTCCCAGGCCAAGCTCCACCAGGTTTTGGTGACTTGCTGCAGCTCATGCTGTCTAATTTCAACCCAGTCTCCTGCAACTCACGTGTCCCTGGGGAGGTGGTGTAGTGGGATCATCTCCCTGTTGTGGGGCTCTCCCCATCTAGAGTCCTGATGCCTCCCTGCATGGGAAAGTATGCTCCCAGGGAAGAGTTTCTCCAAGGATTTTTGGATGTGAGCCGTGGCTTTTGCCTTGCCAATGTCTGAGACCAGTGGTGTCACCTGTCATGGTCCTTGCACAACATATATACAGTCTATATAGTGTGTATATAGATTGTGTATATATATAAATATATGTATCAAAGAATCATGGAATGGTTAGAGTTGGAAGGGACCTTTACCAAACTCCCCTGCAATGAGCAGGGACATCTTCAACTAGATCAGGTTGCTTAGAGCCCCATCCAGCCTGACCTTGAATATTTCCAGCGACGGGGCATCTACAACCTCTCTGGGCAGCATGTCCTAGTGTTGTGTTTCACCACCTTCATTGTAAAATAATTATTCCTTCTGTCTAGTAAATCCCTTATATCTAGGGACCATGGGCTGAATGTAATTGCCTCCCAGGGACTTGTATGGGAGCTGAGGCTTTCACGAGTCTGGGAAGGACCATTAAAAAAAAAATTCAGCTTCTACCATACCAAACAAGTGACTTTCTCCAATAACTCCTCCAGGAGGCCCAGTAACTCCAGCACCCCACAGGATCAGAGGAGGTAGGACCACAGATCAGGAAGGAAAAAGATATATTAAGGAATTGTACAGAATGAGGGATGACCCTTGAAGAGCAGCCTGTTGGAGGGGTTTAGCTTTGTTCATTAACTACAATGAAGGGGATAAGAGGTTAATTAAATCCTTTTGGGTGGCAGTGACCAGGACTTTCCCCTCTAGCTCTTTTCCTGGGGGTGCTCAGGGTGCTTCATCCCTGTACCGAGGCTGTCCCAACCATGGGGCAACCCTCGATGTCCATGGGTGTCTCAAGCTACCTGCATGTCCCAGCCCTGTGCATGGGCCACTCATGGGGTTGCCCCACCAGCATGGCCCTGTGGGAATGTTTCTGGGGTTGGCATTACCCTGAGCACCTGCCAGCATAAGGGAGATAAGCATCCGCCCCTGGCTTTCTAGGAATAGAGTTATTTATGTCAGTAGATGGCACTATTTCTTCTGCGATAAATGCGGGTGGTTCCCACCACTGCTCTCAACTGGACCTGGCAGAAGAAGCACCAGGCTGAGGGCAAGCTGCTTCCCAGGAGCCCTGAGACCCAGCGATGGACTCCATGGGGGGATGAACCTAGCCAATGCTGAGAGCCAGGTAGAGAGTCCCCAAGGTCCCTGTGGAGACCTGTCCTCCTGGATGCTGCCTTCCCATTGGGTTCATTGCCCAACGGCGAGTCAATGATCATCAGCCCAAACCTCAGACAGTGTTGCCAAACCACGGCACTGCTTGTTTTGTATCAGTTCTTTTTTTAGGGTTGAAATTCACTGTTTGTTGCTGATTCTCCAGGTGGAAAGGGAGGAGAAGACAGCTTCTGTGCCCCTCCCAGCTCCCCTTCACCTGCACCCAGCTCCAGGTGACAACACTGTCCCTGGATGCTTTCCACTGGAGAGTTACCTGAGCCTGAGTCTCATTCTGACAAGTCCCAGGGTGGGGCTCACCACCCTTATAGGTCCTGTAAGCTTCTAATATCAGCTGAAAACCCCCTTGCCCAGTCCTGTCCCAACCCTCAGGGGACTGCAGGATCTGAGGTTGCTGCCTCCTGCCCCCTCCTTGCTTTCACCAGCACCAGGGCTGCTCCCACGGGCAGTGCCAATGGGCTCCTGGCCGTACCCGTGCTGTGATGGTGGCTGCCAGTGGCCACCCGGGGGTCGTTCTCTACCTCGCTGAAGTAAACTGCATCTCCAAGAGGTGGTACCGAGCGTAACTGAATATTTGAATAATAAAACGAAACCCTGCTGGTGGGAGTACAGCTGCTATTACACTTATTATTTAATTGTGGTGGTGTTTCAGAGCCCTAGGCATGCACCTGGACCCCTCGTGCTAGGTGCTGTACAAACAGGACGGAGGAGAAGACTTTGGCGTTTAAAGGCACTGAGTCATTCCTTCGCCCTCTCATCTGAAACCTCAGCTTTGTCTAAAACCTTTAGGATTTTGTTTAATGGGTGCAGCTAATGGTGAGGTAATCAGGGAGCCTTTCGACACAAAACCGAGTGATCGGTGGGTTGGATGCCTTTTGATCTTGCTGCAGACTGAGGGCGTTGTGAGGAGAAGCCGTGTGGTGGGGTACGGGGAGATGCTGTGTGAGTGGGTGGCTGAGACCAGCCTGGGGCTGCATCTTCCACACTGAGCCCCTTGTGTCAGGATCTGGCCAGGGACCATCGCCCTCTTGTCATGTCCTGGTTCACACTGGGGCTTCATGGGCATGTCCCTGACACTGCTTAGATGCCACACAAGAAGAGATGGGGACCAGCAAGAGCGACTGTCCCTCTCCATCTCCTGCAGAAAGGGGACATGTGAGCAAGACTTGCTGCTGGCAGGACAATTTGGACCTATCTTCCCTGAAGGCACCTAAACTAAGCAGCAGGGGCAAGTTGTGCCCTTCCCAGGCTCCTGGATGTCTCGCTTCTGTCTGGCCAGCTCTACAGCTTTGCTTCCCAGGGGAAAAACATGGAAAGAGGAAAAGGTCCCTGGCAGGTTCTCTCAGGAGAACGGTGGCTGATGGATGCCCTGGGGAGGGATGGACAACTGGGTGGATAACTGGGGAGCACAGGCTGTCCCTCCTGTGGCCGTGTGCACCATGTACAGCCAGGCCACAACAGAAGTTCTGTTGGCTTCTGCTCTCCCAAGGGTGACTTCATCTGAAACCTTTGCTGTGTGGCAACATTCAGTTGGGGTGTGAGCTGGGGCAATAGTTCTGCAATGACAGAGGCCCCAAGGTAAATCTGTAAAGTTATACTTGTAGATACATTCTTTTGCACTGATCTTTTGCCTGGCAAGCTGGTACAAGCTACACCTGCAGGACTTCCCTTCCTGCTGGTATGAGCTAGGTCTACCTCAGGAGATCAGTGCTGGCACAAAGGGGATGATGGGGGAACACCAGGGTAACACTGCTCCTCTCCTATCATCTGGCACAGGTAGCACGTTTTATGGACTCAGGGGTTATGTTTGCAACCCCCCAAGATCCCAAACTTGTAGAAACATCCTGTTTCAACTCAGCCGGGACCAAGTCCTAACAGGTTAGTGTTCAGCTAGATGAGCCATTGCATGGTCACAAAGAAGGGGACAAGGGATACATTGGTAAGGCAGAGAACAGATGGACTTGGGTTGAGCATGCAACTTCCTTCTCAAGGCTCATGCTAAGGTGATATCCACTGAAAGAACCTCAAAGGCATGTGTTTGGAACTGTAGTAGTAGAAACAGTAGCACTGAGGGCCTCCTTTTCAGTGGCAGCTAACTCATAAGATGGGAAAAATGGGACTGATGGAGATAGATCTGTTCCACTGCTGTCATATTAGGAGGTCCCAGCCTGCTTAGGAGGTGTAATCTAAAGAATAACCTCCTCTACAGTTATCACACCTGACTAACAACCAAGCATAAATGATGATTTTATCACAAGAATATTGAATGAACAGGACAATGGAGAGGATAATACAGCTGGTGATCAGAGCAAAAGCTATAGCTGGACAAGAGCATCCTGTTCAGCGCTGGAAGGGAAGATTTGTTGCTCTGCTTTGTGTTAAACATCACGTATCTGCAACACAGAGATGTCAGGCTGGGAGATCAAGCCACTCAAAGATGTTTCTCCAGCAAATGTCATAGTACTCCTGAAAAATGACATCTTCCTTGAGTTGGCACCAGTGTGGTGGATTGGGCTGGTGCAATGGTAGGTTAGCTAGGTCAAGCTAAAGCCATGAGCTGATCTGTCTCACTGTGTCACTGCATGGCAGTGCTGACACCCCAGGGACATGCCACTCACCCCGTAGGCTGGTTTTAGGTGGAGTGAGGAGCTGGGACTGAATACCCACTGTGTCATAGAAACTGGCATCCACTGCTGACGTCCTCTCTTCCCTGAGCAGTCATCTGCACAGATTCCATCCAAGCAAGGACATCTCTGTGGGGCAGATCAATTTTTTCACCCCAAGCCCATTTTGCTAATCTTTTTCTGTGTTCCAGCCTTGGGGCCCCACCTACCCTGGTTTCTCCTCAATTGATGTAAGTCTTTATCTCACCCAGCTTCAGTCACCAAAGGCTGGAACCATATGACTAAATGCAGACAGGTAAAAAGCCTGGAGGTCTCACTATGCTCCCTTCATAGTTGATGGAGATCTAATCTCTACAGCCAGGGGAATTTAGGGTGCAGTTCATCTTGTCTTAAAGCAGTTGCAATCAGGCTGGGTGAATTGCACCTCCAGAGGGCCTTTGGTGACTACAAAGGGAGCTGAGGTACCTGCTCAGCTCCAGGCACCAATGCTGCAAAGACTGACTGGTGAATAATGTGAATGCCACCCCAGTCCCTCTTGCTGCCTGGGCTCTTTCAGTAGAGAGTAGAGAAAAATACTTATGTCCATAGGCAGCTCAGCCTACCTGCCCTAGACAAGTCTCAGAAGAATGAGCAGAATTATCCTCTGTGCACCCTGTCTCTTGCTGTGGGCTGTAGATGTGCCACAGGTAGCTTCTAGGACGTAAGGTAGGAGATGAGCATCCTCTCTTCCTTTAGTCTAAATTCTCTACCTCCCACCAGGTTACTGGAGAACTTGTGGGTGTGGGCCCACTACTATGGTTGAAAAAAGGATGACTGCAGGGCAGACCAGCCCTGAGCTGCGTGCTGGCTTCACCACTGCAGGGCATTCCTGTGCCCCACTAGCATGCCTGTTGCGTCTCAAATGGGGCTACATCTCTGGCCTGAAAGCCTGTGGGCCATGGGAGATCCACCTGCAGAGATGAAGCTTGTGGCTTGCAGAAGGGCGTGAGCTGAGATGGAAACCCTAACTTGTTGGGAGGTGACCCTATCAGGGTCCAACATCTCCAATAAAGAAACCATTTACAAGATTGTAGAAGGCGGCATCTCATACCTGGTTCTTCCTCGTGTTTCTTCTCCCTAGATCAAACCAGGTGACACCCGGGGAGTTTCTGGGAGGTACCATCACCTTCTACTTCCATGCCAGTGTGGCCAGGGATGTGGTGTCCAGGCCTGGGACCTGGCAGACCACTGAACTCATTTTTTACTTTAATTGACATCTCTGGGATTTAAGCTAGCCCTCAATAACAGGACAAAAGAGACCTGCAGAATGTGTGGCACAACATGACTGGACCCATCTGGTGGGATGCTTCTCCCAACATCCTGCCCTCTCTCGGGGTCTCAGCATCTCCCAGCAGGCACTGAGAGTGAGGTGTCACGCGAGGGTCCCAGTGCTGGTAGGCAGCTCTCCCTTCCTTTATCTGCAGATCATGCTATGCTAACGAGGCACACGTACAATGTTTGTGTGTGCATGTGAGAGACGGAGTGCTGACTCCCAGCCAAGTGAGAAAAATCATTAGTTACAGGCTCTGCAGGACTGAACTTGACGAGGAACTTGGGGCTTTGCCCCGACAGCACTAGGCACTGGTGCATTATTCAGTTTGTGGCTATGTTGATTTGCAGATCTAATCGCTCCAACAACACATACAGAAAATTAATTTGGACGTGGGCCTGGTTTCTAGAGAAAGTTGGACCTAAAGGCGGGAGGTTGGTCGTGTGGCTGAGGCAAAGGCCCAGGCTGGAGAATATCTCATTCCCAGTTCTTGAGCCTCATGGAGGAGGTGGGATGAGGATGGAGAGGCAAGGAGCTGTGGAGGTTAGTGGCACTGGGCATGTGATAAATGGGACTTTATCCCTGTTGTGTCTTCCTAAACCAAAGCTCTAATTGCTCAGGCCTGGCTGTGTACATACTCTTGCGCTAGTGGGAGATGAGTGGGTAAAGGTGGCGATGCTCTCTTCTCCCCAGCCAAAGAATGGCCTCTAAGGGATATTGATTCAACAGAGGTCTAAAAATAAATCCGATTAGAAAAAACGCTATGATTGATAGTCAAACCAGACGCATTATTCCTGGATTGCCGGAGCCTTCATCCCCTTTCCTCCTCCTCACCTTGCTGATGGCTCCGATCCCCATCAGAAATCAGTGTCATCTTTCAGTGGAGAAACGAGCAGTCCCTAACACTAGTGATTCCTCCCTGGAGAAGAAGCCGTGGGTTTTGGCTGCCCCCAGCTGTGGGGGGATGCTATCTGCCCTCCTGCTCAGCCTGTGTGAGCAGATGCTGTGAGAGCCGGTACCCACCCAGCACCCTGGCCGTTTTCAATTACCTGGTGAGCGCCCTCCCTCCTTTTGATCGAGGACCCCTTAACGTCGCCTTCAGCCAGGGCTGTCTCAGCCCTGGATGTGCTGAATGACTCCCTTTTAAAATGGGATTTAAGAGGGCATTAGGGACTAATTAGGTCTAATCAACAGCAGTGGATGTTTTAGACCTGGTGCCTCCAGTTGACATCAAAGGGTGGAGGGGATGGGGTGAAGCCGGAGGAAACGTTATCAGCAGCAGGAAAGATTTAGACCCTGCAAAATCCCCCCCCCTGGCAGGGGGTTTTGTGTCCCTAATCCCTGTGTGCCCTGCAGGCAGGGAGGTGGCGTGGTCCTCTCCCACTGGAGACAGGCAGGTTGGAAAAATCCTGGTGGGAGCCCAGCACCACCATCACTATCTCCTGGGGTCCACCTCCTCTGCCACCCCCTCACCATGAGTGGCAGCTGATGGATTTGGGGGATCTGGGGGCACCCCAAGTCGTGGCCATCAGGGTGGGATTCCCAAGGGCGGAAGTGAGGAACAGCAGGGAAGAAGAGCAGTAGCAGAGGCAGGAGGCAGAAGGGGACACGGGGACACATTCAGAGCTGGGGGAAGAAGGGAGGCAGCTATTTGCCTCCCCTGAGGGCTTCCTCGGATGGAGGCAGGGGTGAGTCAGGGCTGCTCGTGCACCGAGCTGCTCATTAGCAATGTGAAGTGTGTTGGATGCAGGACCCTGAGCCAGGTAGGGTTTATTTGCCCAGGATGCAGAAATAGCAGCTGATTTGCACACATCTTACCCAGAACGTAAAAGTTTCTCACCATTTCCCGCGTGTCAGAGTGACCTTTAATGTAAGAACCTGTATTGCCTAAATCGTATGGCGCGCAGGGGCTGCACAAACCCAGCGGCACCTGCCTCCCATTCAAAGCACCACCAGTTATCTCTCTGACAAGTGCTGTGATGACTGGGGTGGTTTTGCCAGTGCTGGGAAGCCAGGGGTCAGGCTCAGCACCACGGGAGCCGTTTTCTGCCCGCTGCCGAAGCCGCCGGTCCGGGAGGAGAATGCAGGAGTTTGCCGAGAGCGATTCTCACCGTGATTCAGTTTACACGGCGGTATCGAACAGCAGTTTGGTTGGGGGGGGTGGAAAGGAGGAGAGGGGGAATGTTACAGGTATCAACTCCTGTTAATGGAAAGTCAGATCTCGGCAGATGGCGTTTTGGAGAGCGCACGGAAAACAACAACTATTTACAGGGTTATGGACGCAAATGCCCTTGAATGATACAAACCGTCTTAAGGGGAATTTTTGCGGCTGATTAAGCGTAACCACAAAGCTTCAAGAAAACATGTGTTTATTTTAAGTAAGTTATGTTGATTACTAATGAGAATACTTAGTAGATATGATCAAAGGTAGCTGAAGTGCCGTCATGATATCAAAGACTGGGATGGAACGCTTAATTTAGATGTTGAAAAGCCAATCTAAGGTGAGTGTCTTGAAAGTAAATATCATTAACAGTATCTAGATTAGACCAAGGTATAAAAAGAGTTGGAGGTAACAGCTTTCAAATCTCCTGTATAAACAGGCAGGTGATGCTGTAGTTGGGGGAGGCGAGTCGGACACAGAGTAGCAGGGTAGGAGATGGAGTGTGCATCTGGCACAGGTAGCCCATGGCCAGACTCCTGGCTCTGCCCGTCAGCATCTCGAGACATCCAGCTCTAGGGTGTCAGGGTGGCTCCTTTCTGCTCCAGCTTATGAAGGGGGAAGGGGTGGGACTGGGTCCCCCTGCCCTGAGCATCTCCAGCTTTGGCTCTGGGGTAGGGCACTGGTTGAGGAGGAAGGGTTTGCGCTAGGACTTTGGGCTATGAAGAGGGGTGTCCCCCCTGTCAGCTCACCCCAGGACCATAGCCACTGTTGGGAGGCCAGACAGACAGATGGATGGATGGGGCCGACAGTGCAGCTCAGTGCTCAATTTCCAGGTGTCTTTGCCTCCTGCTTCTGAAAACTGTTTTCCTCTCCCATGTCCATCTAGTCCTATTAGCCAGGAGATGCTTGAGGAAAGGGCTTCACCTGTCCCCTGTGTCACCAGCCCTTCTCCTGGCTGAAATGTCCCTGCAGTGAAGCACTGATGGGATTTGGGGAAGGCAGGAGCTTATATCCTCTCCTCTTGCCAGCTGTGTAATGCAAGAGGGGTTGTTATTCATTTACCCTGTGTTCATCCCAAGCACCTGGGCTAAAAAACCAGCCAACATTAATTGGAAAAAAACTGAAATGTGGCCGAGCCATGGTCCATACTATGTTCTGCTAAAAACTTGTGCCAGGTCCCTGGTCTGGCCACCTACCTAGTGGTTTCAGGAGACCTTTGCTTCCACTGCTATGTCCCCAGGACCATTGTAATCAACCACTTCCCATGACCAAGGAAGATGGAGCTCATCCCTGCCTAATATTAGCAGGGACCATCTCAGCCCAAATGCCCCGCTGACAGCCAGCACCCCCCATTTCACTCCCACACTCCCTGGGAGTTACCTCAGGACTACGCTCCACTCAGCACGTTTCCCTGGACCGAGCCCCTTTGATCAAGCGCTGTGGGGCAGTAAGTGGGTGCCAGACTTTTGCCCTGCCTTGTGTAGGTTGGGAGAGCTTCGCCTGCCCGTTTGGGGCCCAGGGAGAGCAGCGAGAGCCTGGAGATGCCACCTGCATCTCCAGGTCTGCTGAGCACCCCAGCTGTCCCGCTGCAGGTCCAATAAGCTCTCGGAGTGTGAATCATCACCCCTTCCCTGGCTGCACTGGTGGTCTCGTGTGGTGCTGGGAATTCCGGAGCCAGGGAGAGGTGTTTGCCATGGATGTGACTTAGGAGGGTTACAGGAGGGTGGCTTTGGAGGCAGCTTTGCCTACTGATGAGGGCAGATACCATTCAAGGAGCTGGGAGAGCTGGGTGCTGATCTTTCATGGACTGATGCTTTGCTGCATCATTAAAATGGAGTGAAAAAATGTAAAAGGTGCTTTCCAGAACAATAAACTTGAAGCCTCTGTGTGCTACTTTCAAATATGGTCTCAAAGAGGTGCCTCACCCACCCTCACAGAGGTGCCAACGGTGAAGGACACTGAAAGCTTTTCAAAGCCCCGTGTCCTGGCTGGACACCCCACACAGCCTGTGTATGGCTTGGGCACTGCTGGGCACAGCAGCTCCACCATCTCAGCCGGGGCCAGAGTATCTCAGCTCCCCTGAGCGGTGACGGCGCTGTGCTGAGGTCTTACCAGACATCTCTTTGCTCCCAAAGAGTTTTGCAGGCTCTTGAGTTGTAACAACAATAACAACAGAAAGATACAAAAGCAGCCATTTAAGCAGCTGGAGAACAAATCACTTCCCTGTTTGCTCGAGTGTCACCTGCTCGGTGTCTGCTCCATGATATGAATGTACTGTTTTCTCTTGAGCAATGAAGATCTGCATTTCTAATACCTTAGTTAAAAAAATAAATAAATAAAATCTAACATGAACAAAGTGATTTCTGGCCCTCTTTGCATATTACAAAGGAGCAAGATGGGCACAAACCCAATTCCTTTGTTCTTTTCAGATCTCTGCTACTGCGAGCAATATTTGTCAAGAGATTTAAGGCTGCAGATGAAAAGTGCTACCTACGGACCGAGTATTATTACTGCTTTAAACTCACACCCTTTGAGCGAGCTGGCTGTCCCTGTTTAAAGAGAGGCGTGTGGCCAAACAGGTAGGACAGACACTGGCTGCCAGGATGCCCTGGGTCCTCGGCTCATCCTTGCCGCTGACTGCTCGATGGCCATGGGCACGTCCTGCGTGCTATCCTGCACAGACCCTTGCTGTTGCTGGCACTGGGGTGGCAGCAAGGAATGCAAACCTGGGATGGGGAGCTGCTGAAAAGCATCTTTTTAAGAGCTAGAACACAAGCTGGAGTCAAGTGAGCTACTTCAACACTGGCCCTAGTGGGTTTAACACCAGCAGGTCACTGCACAGTGTGCAAGTGGAGTTTGATAGCATGGTGGTTGATGTTGAGCAGCACAACCCTGGGGGGACATGCAGAGAGCCAGGATCTCTCCTGTCACACCATCATTTTTTTTGAAAAAGCTGGACCAAGCTTACTACAGCTCTCCATGAGCAAAGTGCAAGTGCATGGGGAGGAGGGATTTGATTTTATTTTTTGGATAATACATCTAGGCTGACAAAACCCTGTCATGTAAAAGCTACCAGGAGACGCCTTGCCATGTCCTACCATCACATGGGGCTGCAGCCCACGGGCAGGAAGCCCTCCCTGTGTCCCCAACGCTAACAAAGAGAAACCCATCCATGACATTCAGTTCTGCACAACAGCAGCTCGGATTAAGAAGGGTTTTCTTGTGCTGGAAACTCCATGAATAAGAATGTTAGGAATTGGCTCAAGCCACCAGTGACATAATTAGAAGGCTTTTGATATGCCAATTTGGCTGATCTCAGTTACTTCCCCCTGGTGCTGGGGAGTGTCAGCAGAGGGATTAGCCTCCAGTCACTTCCTGACACTCTGCTAAATCTTCTCCCTCTTTGTTCTTCATCCAAGACAGGGGAAAAAAGGAAAAACAGGGAAGCAGCTCAGGAGATACTAAAGCGAAGCAGTGTGCGCCGAATCCCTGACCTGCCTTCAGTTTACACTACAGGCTCTCCTTAGGGGTGTAATGCAATTACGGCTATAACTGGGTGCTATACATTTTAATCCCATTAGAAACAGCCCTTTAACAGCTCCCGACTGACTATAATATGTAATCTCATTAGAGACACTACCTTTATACCTTGTACAAGAACATCCAAGCAGAAATCAAAGGCTGGGATAAGGCTAACATGGTTTTCTTCTTTTAAAACACCATCTGCTTTCTTGCTTCTGTTTGGGGTGCTGGTGCATAAGAGAGACACAAAGGGTTTGGTGGGGCCAAGCAGGACAGGGCTTTGGGGCCACCCCTGGTTTTTCTCTCAGGCTTTCTCCAGCACCATCCTGCCCTGCTGGGAACGTGCTACCGCTGCATTTGGAAGAGACACACAGCCCAGATCTCCTAGCCTGGCACATGTGGGGACATGAAGTCATCCTCACTGACTTCAGAGCTGTCTCTGTGAAAACTCAGGACAAATATTGACCGAGGCTGGGCCAATGCTGCAAGGATTTCTCCTGCCGGAGCGTGTTTCGCTGCGCTGCCTCCCACGATAACACATGCTACGCTGACCAAAGCCCTTGCGTGCGGGTACAGCTGTGTCTACACCACGTCTGCTTGTGTTGCTCTGCCAAAGGGGGGAAGGAGAAAGGGAGGGGTAATTTTTTTTAGCTATTTTCCTCAGGGATCTATCAGCTCTCAACCCTGTCCTTCTACATCTATCTTTGAAGCTTTCGACAAATTTTCAGGGGTGTAGACAGACTTCAGGAGATTCAGTTCCTACATCTTATATGAAAATAGACCCCTGGGCAGTTTCCAATTAAATTTGACCTTGGTAGAGATCAGCACCCACATGGGAGAGAGATAGCGTGAATGTCCCAATCATGGACCAAACTTGGTAGTATTATGCTGCAGAATCCAAACTCTCAACCAAACATCTGACCACAGCCTGATGGGGGTCCACAAGTTACTCCAGTCGTAATTCAGCTCAGGTGATGTTGAAATAGAAGCTCAGCCTAAAAAGCTGGGAGGGAGAGTGCAAAGCTCGGACAGAGCAGCAAAGGTCAGGGAGGGAGGACAGGAGGACAGGACAGACCTGTTGGGCAGGGACTGCAGGGCGGCCCCCTCTCCACTGCTGAAAAACCAAGATACTGCAGCCAAGGACAGACAGGACCCAGCCCTGGTCTCTTACTGGAGTGAAATCAGCTGTCCCTGGCTTACTCTGAACCATGGTATGAGTCTACATGGACCAGGATGGTAACCAATTACTTGAGCACAAATTTACTAAAAAGAGGGGGGAAAGGGTGGCATTGAGCTGAGCCATACATCACTGCCCGTGTCTGGGGGTCACTGTGCTTGTCTTTCTGACAGGACTTAAGAGATCTTGATCTTTGGAATCTTTAAAGACACTTATTTTTGCAAGGGGTGGACGTTAATCCTAGCAGATTCAAAGGGGTGATAAAGCACTTTGTTTCTTGCTCTACAGTAATTGCAACTTCTGACAACTCTGATAAACTAAAATGAGGTTCTCGAAAGCATCCACCCAAGGCTTTGTGGGGCTGCAGTCAGGGTTGTATTTAAATGCTCCTAATGAGTACCTACAGCAAATGGGAAAGACATGCAAATCAGATGTCTAATTGAATGGGCCTTTGAAGGAATATCCCAAGCCGCTGGGTAATTGATGGGTTATCTTTCCACTGGCTTGCCTTGATTGCATCGTCTTCCGCATTAGTCTTTCCTAGGAGTCTGGTTTAACAGGAAAACTGGTGCACCAGGATTCAATGCAGATCTTCTTCACAGACTGAATGAGGACATTTGCTGCCCAACAGCACGGCCCTTTTTCAAGGCAGTCATTATTAAAATCTCTCTAGACAGGTGTTTCTTCCAGGCATGGAAGTGCCTTATCATATTGTATCTGAACATGGCACTCAATAAACTGCCGTATGACCTGCCTCACAGAGTGAAGCCACGACAGATGAAATAGCTCTCCTATCAAGTTTCTTGGGCCCACTTCTCCAGCAAGTGTAAATTGATGTGACTGCCTCCATCTGAATGTAGTGAAGCTGATTTACGCCATACGGAAATGTAATCTGTCTGACCCATGGACTCCGTTGCTGTCTCGTGAGGATTTATCAGTGTTGCATGTATGAATTTTACTTTGCTTAAAGAGCCTTACATCCTGCTTGTGCAAGAGGTAGTTGATAGCAGCCACCGTTATGGCCGAGAGTTTGCAGCTCGGTAATTAGCAGGAAAAAGATTTCCCAGTTGGAGCGTGGAGTTACTCTCAACCAGTTTGGACTCAGAATTGAGGCATAGATCCATAAATATGGGAATGTTTCTATAGTAGTTGTCTGGGCCATGTGAGTTCTCTCCAGCATCTCTATGGTCTCTGAGGGCCAAATTTTGTCAACTACATGTGGACACCGGAGGCCATTTCAGTGGCACTGGGGTGTCTGAGACATTCTGGAGGGCTGGTATGTATCCACAGGAGACTGGACAGTGTTCTTCTGGAGAGGTGGTTGAGGGGTGGGGAGGGATACTTGAGTGCATCTCAACACCTCTCTTAAGGCAACAGATTTTTAGCCAAAGTCTCTGCTTCTCAGCTGAGGTTAAAATGACTTTCCTGTAGTTCCTGCTGAAGACAAGAGGGGCAGATTTTAGCCACAGCTTCAGCTTTCCCTGTGTGTGTTTCTACCCCTTTCAGAGCAGAGTCTCAGAGATGCTGAGCCAGGACAATCTCCAAAACTGAGCCCATTGCTTGGTTTATCTTCAATCCTTACAAGCACAGAAAGCCACAGTTCAATACCCTCCCAATCCTCACACCATCCCCAAGATCCCCATAGAAAGCCAGCACCAGGGTCCTAGCTGTGGCTTGTTGCATTTGAAGGGCACAAGGACATGTGCAAGCATGCTGGTTCAGCCCAGCCTTTATTTTCCATCCCTTCTCTGCCACTCAGCCCTAGACCCATGGCTTTCTCCTGCCTTCAGCCACCTTTGTCTTTGTCATAACAAATTCCCCAGTTCCTGCCTACGTTCTTGCCCCTTATTTCCTGTTCCTTTCTTATCTGTGCCTAAATACCATGTTTTGCTCTTTGTCTTTAATTTTCCAGCCCAAATCAAAACATTAATACCAATAACCTTGCAGATTTCTCAGATCCAGACTGTGCATTAGCAGCCCTGCCTTTCTGCTTTGCCCCTCCCAGCACTTTCATAAAGACTTTGCTCCTGGGTAGCTCTGGAAAGGGCAGCGTGTGCAGGGTGAGGCTGGTTGGCAAAGCCCCCATGGGGACAGCAGGCAGAGCACAGCCCCACTCTTGCTGGTGTCTGGATGCTGTGACTGTCTTGCCTAGTGTTGGGTGAGTCTCAAAGCCATGGGTTGGTTTTGCCAAAGCGCCGCATGCAGGGGGTCCAACACAGGGGCTTGGCCAGCGTGTGTCTCCTCACAGCCATGCCTGTGCAGGATCTCGGTCCTGGTTCCTGCCTGCCAGCCCTGCTTGCTGGTGCTGGAGCACTTTTGTTCTCATCAGTTCCCTTGCCAGTGTTTGCCACCTGGCTACGCCGCAGCCTTTGCACCACTGGCCCCTTTCCTGAGGAGCACGCTTCCCACGCAGCTTTGACTCTTCCACCAAAGCTTTCACCTAGACTGTCCACACAGCAGCCCTGAGAGCCAGGGTTAATTCATGGTGTGAACCTGGCTACATGCCTGCCTGGGCATATAGGTTACAGCCTGGGTTTCGCTTCAAAGCAGGCTTTGACCTGTCTGCTGTGCTGCAAGGATGGAGTTAAAACCTGGAGAGAGAATCTCTGATTTGAGTAGCTTGCCAATGGTGGCCACAGTTCACTGGGACTGTATTTCTGACCTCTGCATCTATAATCCCTTGCTTCTCAGACATAAGAAATTGCTTGCTGTTTTCTGGTGCTAACCCATGACTCTTGTTTGAGAGAGGTCTCAGGATGGACAGACACATGGAGTGGACACAAAACTGTAGAGGTCTTTTCCAACATCTCTGCTCTCCCAAGTGGGCATCTTCAGCCTGGCAGCAGCAAGTCCCTCAGGTCAGGATCAAAGTGACTCTGTTACAGATGCCTTGAAATGGCCTTCATTTCACTTTCTTTTGATCTCTTTGTACCCCACAGGGTAAACTTTGGCACCCAGAGGGAAGGCAGGGAAATGTCATCCTTCAACTCTTAATGGAGTTTAAATCCTTCCTGGCTGGGACAGTTGCATTAAGTGCTACAGTATTACATGAGATGCAGAGGCCTTAGAAGAGTTATTCCCTCTTCCAGATTTGCCAGGGAATAAACGCTCTTCAGACATCACAGCAGCACTGGTAGGAGGCCTGAAGATGGATTATCACCGCTCTGTCCCAACTAGACTTGATGATGAAACTCAAAATCCCTACTGACAAGAGCTGGGAACGTGCCAGCAAGCTAACCCCAAGCTGGTTAGCCATCTTCTGCCACCACCTTGGGTAGCCAGATCCTTGCTGTATTGCTGTGGTCTCCCGCACTTCCATGTCCCTGTGCTGCTAAGCACCGTTGTGTCACTATCTCTTCCTGAAGCGGATATTGCAGAGATGCTGGCGATGTCCTCGATTCTCCATGTCTTTGGGATTGTACCTTGCCCTGTCCTGCATTGCCTGTGCCTCTCTATAGGGAAAACCATGTATTAGAGCAAGCATCAGTTTTTTACTTCTACACCGGCTTGCATGATGTTCTCATACATGGTGTATGTATGGCAACAATTATCATTGCTGCTTCCTACTGAAGGGCTTCATTTCTACCATGAATTTCAGCCATAGAAAAGCCAGACACACATATTAGGTGGAGAAAACTACCTTCTGGACTTTCTTTTCTCTCTGCACTGGCTATAGAGTGAGTTTAGACTACTTTCAGTTGATGCAAGGTCAGGTGAATGCCACCCTAAATGTGCCAGCTTATCTTCTGTGCTCTTCAGTGCCACCCCACTTTTGGTGTCCCTGTCATTGGAGTTAGACGGTTTTTCTGGACTGCTATTCATGCCCTTTTCCAGACTGCTTATGCTTTTCCTTCCTTTTTGACATCAGCTGATTTATCAACACACTGCTGCTTTTTGTGCTGAAGTCACCAGGGAGGGTATGAGATGATTTCCAATACTGATCCTTAGGGAGCCCTGTTAATGATCTCCCTTCCCTGCAGCTGATCTTTTCCTGCACAGGTCACTCCTCACATGCCCTCAGGTGGGTTTCTGCTCCCCTCCAGCTCACGACAGCACCCATCTCCTCCAGAGGAATTTGCCATATCCCGTGTGCCACTCCAAAGTCTTACAGCATTTTTTTACGTCTCCAAAACATTTATATTGTAAAAATGTACCATCCCTCATCAATTTCTGGGACTTGCCATGCTGTTAATTCCAGGCTAGAGAGCTTACCTGGACAGACCACCTTTCTCCCTCCTCTAATATAGGGAGCCTGAGCTGTTCTTCAACTGGAGGTGGTCTTCACATGTGCCTTCCCCACCTTGACAGCTTTTGCAGGATGAGACAACCTGCTTCCCTGGACCTGAGCACCTCAACCCACTTCCTCAGCCATACCTGCTGTCTCCTACAGATCCCCTTTTCCCGTGTGCCCTGTGGGGACTCGTAGCAGAGAGTCACTGGATGCCTCTGGATGACCTGGACTAATGCCCCTTTACCTTTCCCTCACTTCAACCCTTCTTCACCCTTTTATTTTTATTTAAATGGGTGAAAAAAACCCCAAAACTATTACTAGTTGTTACCTTCCTAGTACCCCTTGTCTTCTTGGGCTGTATATTTCTTTTTGTTCCTTTAAGTTGCACCTTTCTTTGTTGATCTCTCTCCTTTTTCTTCCTCCCCTTCCTTCCTGTCGCCACTTAGTATCCCATTTCTCCTAACGTAGCTGACACCTGCCCATGGGTTCCTGCAGTAACTGGGGAGGCGCAGCATCGAGCCTGCTTTTGTTTGAAGGTGAAATGAAGCACCGTTTCACCAATAAAAAGTTCTGACTGTCAAGCAGTGTGTTATTCAGGGCTGATGAATAACTTAGAGGAGATCAAAAGATATTAAGCTAAAAGAATTATTATACAGGAGCCTACGGGACCACACAGATCTCCTGTTCCAGCTAAAAAAGTCCCAAATTAACCCCCCACACCTCTCCCCCTGAAAAAAAAAAAGCGTGTGTGGTCTTGAACAGCCAAAGAAGCAAGCCATTATTTGTAAGTCTGCTATATAAAGCATAATTATTATCCTTTTTATCATCCAAGTTATGGGGCAGGCTTTTCCATCTTTACTCACGCCAAGTAGCACCTCGTGTCAGAAATAGCCTCGCTGGTTTGAAGGGGATGAGTCATCCCACAATCAGGTAGGAGGAGAACAAAGATAGACACGACTTCCCGGACTGGATCACCCCACCGCTCTCTCTCCGATGCACGATCTCGCTCCCCGGCACCTATCAAAGAGCAACCGCCGGGAGCGTTGGTGCAGGCGTGCCTTCCCGATGGCCTGCAGGCTGGAGACGGCCCACCAGAGCAATGCATCTGGTCCACAGCTCCCTCCTTCCTTCTCGCTCGCCTTCCCAACAGCTCCTCAGATGTGGGCAGGAGCACGCTGTGGGCTGTATGAACTGTTCTGGCAGCCGGCGGTCCCCACTCCCACTCACCTCCTTTCCCATAGCCCCGCAACCATCATGTGACCATCACACACTGGGAGGACTCCAGTTGGGTTACTTGACAAAGACACTTCTCTCCAGTCATCATGGGGACCCTGATGCCTTCCCACTGTGGCTGAGAGGGCAGACACTGCTGTCTTGGAGGAAGGTGAAAACAGACAGCAATACCATGGCTTGAAAAATATATATACTGAAAAAAACTCCTCCTCAATGACCAGCACAAGTGGCCGGGAGGGACCAAGAGATTTCTTTTGTCAAAGGCCCAATTTTGCTCTGGCTGAGAGCATCGACATGCTCTCTGGAACCAGAACTCAGACTTTCACCATTTTTGGGCCATTTTTTTAATGAACAAAGGAATTCCAAGGGGAAAAAGGGCTGATTGTTTCCTCTCCCTCGCCCTCGCGGTAACAATTTGAAACCCGCATCTGGCATTCAAAGCGTTGAGAATACTCAGAACGAATGGATTGGGCTGATGAACCGCCCTGGGTTTCGGCGGAATTAGCTGTTTGCTCAGATGCTCTGGGGTAGCTCTTTAATATCCCAGTGGGAATAACACTACTAAAAAAGGAAAACCCATTAGTACACGTCTGCTCTTGCAGCAGCTCCTCCACTCCTGCAAGGGTGAGACCTTACAGAAGGCTCCTGAATTGTTACGGGTCTCGCCTTGAATGCCTCTGACAATGAGCAATTTTAGGGCAATTTTATTTCCAGCTACCCCAAAATGTCTCCCCAGCCCTCTCAGTCACTACCATTGACGATTAGAAGAAGTCACTCTAATTTAATCAACCGGTCTGTTCACTGTGGTGAGTGCTGTGCTTTGAAGATGCATTAGAGCACACGTAGGGAAGCACTGAGTAATGTAGGAAGATAAGCAGCTGTGTTTGAAGATGAGGATCCAAGGAGCCATGGAAGAGCACAGAAGGCACACAAAGAAAGTGGCGTCATACCAGCTTCTCGCGGCAGACCCGAGGGCGCAGGTCTTTGCCCTCGGGTAGGTTGGTTGCTTCATGCTCAGCATCCAGCCCTGCCTCCCGACGCTACATGCAGCGGCTTTTTTCCCTCTCTCCAGACTTCCTTTCTTTTGATGGTCCTCTGCTCCACCGTGGAGACCAAAGGCAGTGGCCACCATGTTGTCTCATGGCCAGTTTGGGTGGAGGAATGAGTGTGAGCAAACAGATCTGCTTCCTTCTCTCACGTAGTCCGTGCCTCTCCTTGTTTGCTCCCTCAGGTTAATTTCTTAACAATAATAACTTTACTAATGCAAATCCAACAGCAGAGTGAGGCCACCCCAGGCTAGCTCCACATGGAGGAGAAGAGCTAAACACCAAACTCTTGGCTTCTGCGGATGGAAGCTCCAACACTCATCAGAGACACTTGGACCCTACAGGGATATACATCTGTGCAGAAAACTAGACAGACTACCCCAAAGTTATACCAATTATTAGGATATAGGGCCAACAGTGGGAACAGCTCTACAAACATCCTAACAAGCGGGGTCACCTGCATATGATTTTTAGATATTATGTGATCCTTGGGCTCCCTCCGTGGTCACCAGTGACCATGGGTACCTGCAGCCACTGGGAACTAGACTGGCAAAGAAGACAGAGCTTAGTTTTGAACAGATAAAGGGGACCTACAGGAGAGATGGGGAGGGACTCTTTCTCAGGAAGCGTAGTGATAGGATGAGGGGTAACGGTTTTCAACTGAAAGAGGGGAAATTTAGATTAGATGTTAGGAAGAAATTCTTTACTGTGAGGGTGGTGAGGCACTGGAACAGGTTGCCCAGAGAAGCTGTGGATGCCCTGTCTCTGCAAGTGTTCAAGACCAGGCTGGATGGGTCTTCAAGCAACCTGGTCTATTGGGAGGTGTCCCTGGCCATGGCAGAGGGGTTGAAACTCTGTCATCTTTAAGGTCCCTTCCAACCCAAACCATTCTATGATTCTATTCTATATCTTACTGCTCAGTCCCTATTTCAGGGCAAGAGAAAAAGCAAAGTTTGGGAATCCTGGACTTAAGGAGGGACAGGGCTCTTGGCTTCTGTCCATAAGCCCATTTTACCAGCTGTGAACCAGTATCAAACCAGCCCAAAAAGCAAATTATGAAGATCATCTTCATCTGGAGAAGTTCAGGTACCTGTTTGTGTTGCAGCACGTCTCAGAGCTCTCATAGGACCCATGGGCAGTTGTCCCAAATCAGGCAGCCGGGACATCTCTGAGAAGCTCCCTGATGGAATAAACATCCCAAAACTCATGAAAGGCAAATCGCCTCCTCTAATACCTGGGTGCTTTTTCCATGTGAGCAGGTGCAGATGTTTTCTGGCTTGTGCCTGCCACCGGGCGTAGGTTCTGCAGAGCTGTTATCTCTCTCATCAGATGATACAAGTTCGCAGGCTCATCTCCTTCCAAGAATGCAACTGACTTAAAAAGAGTTCAAAAGAAGATTAGGTTTCAAGGTAACTGGAAGCTATTCAGTCAAAGCCAAGCTGCATAAAGCAAGGGGAATCCTCCTTCTACCTCCATGGCTGTGCAAGGCAAGTGAGAACATGAGAAGGGAGCTGAGAAAGTGTGTGTCTTCTTCACAGACACAAACAGGACTGCAAATTGGAGACAACCGCTACAAATTTAGCTAAAGATGCTTTAGAAATTGCAGCTTGCCAATGTTTTGCTTATCAAGCTACAGTGTTTGCCGGCAATTACCTCAGCAAAGCCAGCACAAATAAAAACACATGGGATCTCATCACTGGTACTCCCTTGTCAGTGGGGACGGCAGCACTGAGGATGGCACTGGGGGACACAGAGCCCTCAGCAATGTGAGCACTTGGGGGCTCAGTTGGCAAAACTGAGCCCGTGGCTGTGGGGTCCGTGGTGCTGTGCTGATGGCAGGTGGGAACCACGGGCTGCGGACCCCTCCACTGGTAGCTCTCTCTGCCCATCCATCCAGAAGTAGCAGGTGTAGCCACCTCCACTCTCCCAGCTGTACTGCCATGTCTCACCTCTTCCCATAGCAAGAACCCACAGCCTCAACCCACCTCATCCCCTGGCCAGTTTTGATTTCCCAGGTGGGATGCTGTGAACCAGCCCCATGATAGAAATCGATTGGGGCAAGAGCAAGAGAATTAGGTGATATCAGGCAAAGTGGAAATAAACACCCAAAGGTGGAGATGGCCATGGCTGAAGCCTGGTTTGGAGGACAGGTAGTGCATGGGGAGGCAGCAGAGATACCTGTGTAGTGTCTTCCTTGCTTGGCTTTATGCCCTCAGGATGTAGTGGGACCAGGTTCTTACGCCTGGAGACACAACGGTGCCTGACTGCTGGTGAAAGCCTGTCCGTGGACGTGGGTATTAACTCTCTCATACTGTAACATTTGTTTTATGACAGGATCCTGTTGCACTGGTTGGGATGGTAGTGTCATTATATCAAGAGACAGTATGACCCAAGCCCTGTCTGGAGGAATTTTGGATATGGCTTCATTACAGAGCAGCACTTGATGTGCATCTAGCTGCTCCTGCAGTCATAGGGAAATTCTTTAAATCATGGGATAATTCAGGTAGAAAGTGACCTCTGGAGGTTGTCTAGTCCAGCCTCAGCTCTCCAAGGCTTGGCAGCAAGCCCTGGGGCAGCCTGACCCAGAGCCTTGCTATTTGTAGACATGCAAAGGATGGCTTTGCTGTGCACCAAGGGAGAGTGTTGGTCCTTCACAGGTCTCTGAGGCTTGGTCACCATTAACACACTTGCAGCTGACTCCACCGCTGCAGAGGTACCCACCATTGAGGGCCAAAGACACATGGCGCACACCTGTTTGGGCAAGTCAGGCCCTTTTTTAACATAAGTGCCAGAGAAGTGTCCACACCCTGGATTATTTTAAAGCTCTCTCGCCCACCACTACCCAGCCTCTCCAAGCCCTGCCCCAACCACAGAGCACCTGGCGGAGGAAAGTTTAATCCCACAGGGCTGGACAGGAGGAGAAAGTACATTCGGTGGCTGAAAGCCAAGCAGACCTGCAAAGCTGCTGGTCCAGCCAGTGCCACCCAAGCCATCAGGTGCTGCTGGACCCTGCAGAGCTGCTCTGCATCTTGCTCTGGGCACGCAGCTCTGACGGCCACCCTTTATCCCTTACGACATGAAGGTCTCATGCTGCTTTTATGGTCAGGCATACTCTGCTTCCTTCCTCCAAGGTCCAACACCAGGATGCTGAGTGGCCAAGGCAAAGGGACTGCTAGGTCTGAAAGCCCCAAGAAGTGTTGCAAACCTGTCCTGGGCCTGAAAGGGTCACCCATGGGAGATCGTCTACACACCTCTGCTGAGCGGCTGCTCAGACAGCAGCTTGTGGTGATCTTGTCCTTGCTTTGTCATCCACCAGGTGCTCAGGGCACTGGATGGGCATCCTTTTGCCCTCTCCAGGGATGGGTGCTGCTCTGCCCTGCTTCACGTTCCCCATCACTAAGACATGGCCTTTTTCTTCTCTTCCTTCTTCCTCATCCTGCCCAAGCTGGGGCAAAACTTTTCTCACTCCCCACCACAGCTCACTCAGGGCTGCTTTTTGAGGTCCTGCATGCAGGACCCCTCTGCAACCTGGGTAAAAACTGTACCCGTGAGAGGGACCTGTAGCCTGGTACCTGTAGCAGGAACTCACATACTCACTAAACCTGTCATCCCAGTCCAGATTTTCTTTTAGTAATCAGACAGGAGTAAATGATTCACTTGTTGCTCATCTGAAGTTTGTTTTTCGCCTCCTGAAAACCAGTGCTTTAGGAGGGATGGACGGTGCCAGCCGGCCCTGAATTGCCCCCATTTCCCAGCGCTCCTCAGCACTGACTGTGCCGGCGGAGGAGCTGGACGTGCCCAGGCACAGGACAACCAGAGCAAATCCACCATCACCTGTGCATGCCTCCTCTGAAAACCTGCTGTTTAAAATGAGATCCTGCTATTCCACCATTTCCAGCATCCTCAGTCCATTGTTGCTCAGTTTATTTCAAAGGAGTCCTTCCACCACCACCCCAGAATCAAATAAAAGGAGGACTTTGCTGCCGTTGTGCTCAGGCATGGCACTTCTGGAGCTGCCTTTCTTCCCCAGAGGAGTGGAGGGTGAGGAAAAGGATTGCACCCGCTACTTGTGTCTGTTTATTTACAGTGTAAACAGCTTCTGTGCTGGAGCTTTGAAGAGGTGCCGCACATTTGTTCGCCAAGATCCCTCCACGCTCTGTGCGGTTTTCCCACGTGATCTGAACTCTTGGGAGAGGGAGGTTTGCTCCTTTGCCTCTATCCCAGAGAGGATGGGGAGGCCCAGAGCGATGCAGAGCCCCAGTGAGGGGTAAAGCCTTCAGCAAGGGAGGTTTGGGCTGAATTACTCTGTTTATGGTAACCTGAAGCAGCTCTGCTAACGAGTGGTAATTTGATAAATCCCCATTAGGCTGTTGACCATGAGTCCTAAAGTGGCTCATGGGAATTTGTGGCTCCCACCAGGCTCAGCTGAAGGAAAGCAACAGAAATAGCTACCTGCCTGGTAGCTGGTTCCTGTAAAAATAAATAAAAATAGATAGATAAACAGATAAAAAGATAAATGGATAGATACTAGACAAATATAATTAAGTATCTCCCAGTATTGTCTCCCAAAATACTCATGAAACAGTTATTTAAGATGCTATAGGGAATTCTTCCAATTTGCAGGGAATTATCGCCACTGCAAAATCAATCTTTGCTAAAATCTCTTTGCTAAACTCTAGAAAGCTTTTTAACAAAGTGAAACCACGACAACTTCTTATCACATTCACAACCTCATGGGTTTGACAGAAGCAATGATGGATGTTAGAAATCTTATCTTAGCTAAACAGCTCTTAACAATACCCTAACCCCTGAATGTGATTGTTATCCGCTAAGATGCCTGACTTACCTATTTACTGTAAGCTATGAGTATGACCCTGTGCCCCATAATAAACTTCGGCTACTTCATTCTGTTGGTTATATATTAGGTTTACATTGCTTCAAAATTAGGAACAGAATTTAGATCATCCAGTACGGATGGCAATTGCCAACATTTGGTCTTGTGTCTTGAAATATTTGGTGGCAAAGCAGCTGTGCTCCAAGGAGACTTGGTGCTCAAACGTTTTTTACCTTGCTAGATGCTTAGAACACTAATGGCATGCTTCATTTTTCCCCTTAAAAGACCAGGAGTCGTGGTCCAAGGTCCTGTGACCTAGGGAGACACAATGGTGCAGGTGGCACCGGTGGAGGCTTCTGTCTTGCAGGTTGCCATTAAGCTGCTGCACAGGCTGGGCAGGAGGACGCAGGGCACCAGGCACCCATTGGTCTCCCTTAAGGTTCCATGCTGCTTTGCAACTAGATGTAAAGTGTGAATGTCACAAAAATAGTTACACTGATGTACCCCAGCATCACTTACCTTCCCTTCTAGGTAAAAAGAGAAACCCAAGAGTTTCTATGCTTACAGGAGAAACCCTGCAGGAGAAGGAGACTGAAGCAGAGCCACATTTGCACACCAGCCTTGCAGATGCCTGACCCTTGATGCCAAGCCCTGGGTTGAACCCCAGGTGCCCCAGCCAAGCAGCCCCCTCCCGACCTCAAGCTCTGCTGTGGGGTGTGATAGGCTCCACGCAGCTGCAAAACCCCCGCTGCCCCCATCAGCTCCGCTGCTGCCGTGCCCGTGGGATGGCACAGGGGATGCAGTGTTTTTGGGATCAAGGGCGACGGCTGCTGTGTGTGGGTGAGGCTGCCTCAGCCTGGAGACCGAGCGGTTAAGTTGTTTGTTTTCTTTCTGTATAGGATATTGTTACCAAAAAAAGAAAAGAAGGGGAGGGGAAAAAAAAAAAAAAAAAAAAAAAAAAAAAAAAAAAAAAAA
>NW_015090793.1:9565346-9570592 GCF_001431845.1 Calidris pugnax
AAAGCTTCGTCTGAGGCAAACAGGGGGGGTCTCTGTGCCACCTTATGAACACATGTTGTGATGCACTAAGGTAAACTCTAAGCTCCAACGACCTCAGGAAACATTAATTGCATCAAGATATGAACTACTACTTACTCTGACTTGCTTGTGCTTCATTCCTCCAAGCAGAGCTGTGAAAAAGTAGAGGGAAAAAAAAAAAAAAAAAAGAAAGGGAGAGAGGGGGGGAAAAAAAAAAAAAAAAAAAAAGAAAAAAAGAAGAAAAAGACTGAGGCCAAATGATGAAAAGCCCTCTCTCCTGCAGCTATGAAATCTCACCCGGAAGGCGGTGAGGGGAAGTGTCTTCCAGCGGGGTACAAAGTCAGCAGCAGAGCTTTGAACTCGGGGGAACTCCACGGCGGCGCAGAGCCCTGCCAGCGAGCCCCAGCTGTGCATACCTCAGCCACAGCTGAAGGCGCCAGGGGCCACATCCTGCACCCCAGCCCAGCACCCGGCTTCAGACCTGTGCTGGAAAAGAAGGCGCTTTCGCCGGACAAGCAGGAGAAGGGCTCGTTCCCTCAGTCAAACCCACACTTGCCTTTGAAGTCCCATCTTGTTTTGGGGTCAGCATTGCTGATGGGGAGGGAGCCCAGCCCCAGAGGATGGTGCATAGCCAACACCTTTCCCTGGCCTGCATGGTGGTCTGCTGTCCCCTCACCTGTCCCCTGGTAGCCCACAGCTTCCCCTCTGCTCTTCCATCATTGCCATCAGACTCTGAATGCACCTGGTTCTCGTTGCCACAGGTGCTCTGAATACACCAAATAGGGGAAGGTTTTACTCAAATATGGTAACCAGAAAGCTAGGGTTTGGAACTCATCCCAAGTTACTTGGGGGAATTTGGGCAGTTATCCCACTGTACCTTTTTTAAAATTTTAATTTTACCCTAATGATTTCAGAAGTACCTTTTCCCCAGCTCATTTCCAAGTGAAATGCTCTGTTACTGAACTGAGGAAGGAGTTTAAAAAGGGATTTAGTTGACTCAAAATGAAAGTAAACTTTAGGATGAGCAACATGCTCTGGGTGGAGCTGGAAGCCAGGTGGAGGTGCTGCTGCTGGGATTTGCTTTTGGCTGAAGTGTCCCTCACCCTGTCATCAAGGCTGGCTGGATATCTGGGGAAAGCGCATGAAACTGTGGCCCCATTTTTGGGAGTGGATCACAGCTGGGTCAAGCAGGAGGAAAGCAATGCTGTGGGCATCCAGGTAAGGTGTGAAGCAGCAAAGCATCAGGCTTAGAGCTTCTTCTCTGAATTGTCCCCCAGTGTCCTCAGCAGCAGCCTTTGCTGCAAGTGCCTGCTGGCTGTAATGCTTCTCCTCCCTTATCTGCAGCTAATCCCGTAAACAGCCATTGGAAGGAGATTTTTGTGGCATTTGCCTGTGAAACAACTCCCAAATTTGCTGTCTTCTCAATGACTTACAGCCACCGGATGACACAGCTTCTTCCAGGGATCTGGTGACAGGCACACCTCTATCCCAGGGAAAACACTGCCCAGCCCAGAGCAGATGAGATGCCACAAAATAAATCTCCATGTCGTAGGTATATTTTAGGGTTATAATCCCCAAATAAACATCCTGCCACTTGAACCTGTTGCACGCTGCAGGGTCACCTGTTCCCAACAAAGATGCCGTGACAAGCTGGTGTAGGGATGGGGAAGGAGGATGGAGGTGGTAAGCAGGGTTTTTTGGCTGTCTCAGGGCCAATGGTTTGGCTGGGGCTGAGCCTGTCCCAGTTCTGAGGAGGGGTGCCATCAGGTTATGGAGACTGGGGAAGTGGTACCATGGGGCTACCCACACTAAGACCCAACCCACAAACAGTTTTATTCTTTGAGTTGAGGAATTAAGTCTGGAGAGCCTGCAAAAGATGGGCAAAGGGACCATGGATGGATGGATGGATGGATGAATGATACCGAGTCTTGTGCCTCGATTGCTCTTCCCAAGCCTGGCTGGTGCAAACCACAACCCCACGAACAACTGTTGGAAGGCATCTGCCTCACAGCATTGGTGTAGGGACACCCTCGGACCACTCTTGATCCATCTGGGGACGGAGGGGATGTCACGGGAACACATACCCTACCAGACTGGGAACACTGTGTGACTAAGGGCTTCCAGCTTCTCCTTTGCATTGATAGTGAAACAATGCCATCATTAGAGCAGGGTGGTGGTTAATTAGCTTTTACTTGAAGGTAAAGGGGGTGGGGGCGGATGGAAGGAGGTGTTGGGGGGAGTGAAGAAAAAGACCAAGAGAAAATCCCCCTTTCTTGGTGCAGAGGGGGACGTTGCCTGGGTGCTGCGGACCGAAACACCTGCTGCCCGGAGGGAAAGCGAGCTCCCAGGAAATGCAAGAAAGGCACTTTCCGAGGTGGAATATGTTGAAAAGCAAAGAGGAGGAGAAAGGGAGGGGGGTGGAATGGCTGCGGAGATGCATGAATATTAAAATGATTATAGCGCTTAATAAAGCACCGAGCAGGGGAGGAACAATAACAGGTATTGTTGGCAAGCCCGACGCTCAGCTTCCCCTTGATTTGATGGGGCGATAACCATCGCAGTATCTCTTTCATGATCCCTGGCTCCGTATCTCTCGCAGCCCGGCAGAGCCACACACATTCCAGCAGAGACTTTGATGTCTCTCGCAAGGCAAGGAGCAGACCTGCCAGCCCTGGGCAGGCTGTGCTGCGCGGCGGCTCCCCCGGCGAAGGGCCGTGGGTGGGGGATGCGGGGAGGGGGCTGCGGAGGACAGGAGGGGGAGTGGAAGGGGAAAGCAGCCTGCAGCCCTTCCCCTCAACCCATGGGTTTGCTGCTCCCGTCCCCCAGGGTGGCCCAAAATTCCCAATCCTCTCTTTAGGCGTCAGCCCCAAGAGCTGAAACCCCAAGAGAATGGGTTGCTGGACACCGTGGTCCTACGAGTGTCTGGTAAGAAATGCCCAAGGGGGGTCAGCCAGGAGGGAAAAGGGCACGTTCCACTCCTCCACCTCCCCAGACATCCCGGGATTGGGGATGGACAGAAAGACCCAATTAAAAAAAAAAAAAAGGAACAATTTAATCATAGAATCATCTAGGTTGGCAGAGACCCTTGGGATCATCGAGTCCAACCATCTACCCTACTCTACAAAGTCATCCCCTACACCATGTCCCTTAGCACTGCATCTAAACGGCCCTTAAACACAGCCAGGGATGGTGACTCCACCACGGTTTGCACACCATCAGGTGATAGTTGTGGTGGGTGAGCAAGGATGTCCTCAGGGACAGGCTGTGGGGTTCTATCCCCTGAGAGAGAGTCTGGAGCCCAGTGATGCATTTTGGGGACTGGCAGAGCAAGCCCCTCTGTCTACCCCTTCAGGGGGGACACAGACATACCTTGTGTGATGTGGGCATTCACCCATGCCAAAGTGATGAGCTAGTGGCTGTAGCACAGAAAGGCACAGTCTTACGTTGGTGAGACCCTTGATTTGGGCTTAGTGGCTGGGGCCAAAGAAGCACCAAACTTTCCCCAAGTGGTGAGGAGGGAAGATGGGCAGGAATGGGAAAGGATTTGTCCACAGAGCGGAGGATGACCCAGAAAGATGCTTAGTGGGGATAGGTGGTACAATCACACCCATGAACACAGCACCTCCTGCGCATTTCTGCCTGACCCTCTAGGTCTGAGAGCTCTCTGATTTTGGGGCAAGGTTTCCCCTCGCCTTATTTCGGTCAAGATTTTGAGCAGCCCGTGAGTACTGGAGATGGTGAAATGGAGCCAGTTCTGTTCAGCCACAGCCACCCAAAGTGCTCCTTTGGTGCAAACCAAGAGGGGGAAGGTATGGCTGTAACCCACATGCCAGCTCCAGTGGGTCTCATTCCATCTGTGGGTCATACCCTGCATTAGCCACGGTTTCTCACCCACTTTCCCTCCCTCCCTCTCTCTCTGGCTCTCTGACCATCTGTATGAGACAAACTATCAGGACTCCCAACCAAAAGTGCTTGCTTTGCTGTTTTTCAATCAAACTTCTGCCGGTAGCTTAGACCTCGTACTTAATTTGCTATAATTGTTGTTGGGTTATTTTTTTAAATTTAATTATTGGTTTCAGAATGCAACCGGAAAAAAAAAAAAAGAATCCCAGCCGTTCTTTTCGCGTGTGCCTGTTTTCTTTCTCGTGGGAGGCAGCCGCGGCGGGTTCACCCCTCTGAGGGTCCGGCTGGAGAAGAGGGGTGCCGAGAGCCAGGAGGGGGCCCGTGCGAAGCCACCCTGCACCTCCATCCTCCCCGGCACGGCCTCCCGGGGCTGCGGCGCAGCCGGATTTGGGAGAAGAGGCCGCGACGCCTTTGATGCCTGCTCTTCCCCCGCGAGACTGTGCCGATAGGTGTGTGTGTGTGTGTGTGTGTGTGTCTCTCTAGCGCGTTGGCTCTGCCTTTGAGATTTGCCCCTGGTCATTTCTGCTGGGAGGGAGCTGAGGTTGGTGCTCTGATGTGGGTGGCCCGGAGTTTGTTACCCGAGGACAGCCGGCTTACCTCTGAACTCCTGCCTTCCCAACGGTTGTTTCTCTGCTTGTGCCTGCTTGCATTTTTGCCGTGTGTCTTGCCAGTACGCCTTGACCAAGCTAAGGCGAGCTATTCCTGGGGAAGGGGCTTGGGTTGGGACATGGGGATGGTGGTGGGAGCATCTCCCACCCCAAGGTTTCCGCTCTTCAGACACCTTTCAAAGGTTCAGTCTGGGTGAACGCGGCACTCATAGGGATTTGAAGTTGAAAGGGAAGGACCTAAAGGCAGAAAACTCCCGCTGTGCCACGGAGGGAGAACAGGAGATCAGAGGGAAGCAGTCAAAAGCCCCGAGAGAAAAGGCAGTCCCATGCCAATGCAGGGCTTTGCCCCTGAGGTCCAGCAGAGCCATGAGCAGCTCCCATAGCCCCACTCGCTGCGAGTGTTAATGGGGACTTTCCCCAGAAACCCCATAAACACCTATCATTCCCTCTGCGATTTTTCACAGCTATGCAACAAGGCAAAAAAAGAAGAGTTTTAAGAAAAAGAGAGGGTTTTTTTTTGGAATGAGGCTCAAACTGTGCTGATGCTGAGCAGCCTCCAAGCCCAGAAGGAAAGGGAGGGTGAAATTCCTCCCTGACCCTGCAGGCAACCAGCTTATGCCTTGGAGCAGAAGATTTGATTGCCTTTTACCATTAGCTCTGCTTGCGTTGGTACAAAGAGTTATAAAAATGATCCCCCCCCCCCCCCCCCCCCCCCCA
>NW_015090793.1:9570646-9599522 GCF_001431845.1 Calidris pugnax
CCCCCCCCCCCCCCGCCACCTCCCAAAGCACAAAGGCGGAGAGCGGCAGCACGCAGCCCTCCAGACAGCCCCGGCTGCGGCGGTGACCTGCAGCGGGGGGAGGATGGGGACGGTGTGGGGGTGGAAACACAACGGAACAGAAAAAGATTGACCCAGTATCACCCAAGCTGGAGAGACGTCGTTATTCCATTTAAACCCGCTGAACAGTGCCGCAGCAGGGAATCTGTCTGTCTTGGTTAAAGGTCTCGCTGCCAGCCCGGCCTTGGAAGTGCCAACACTAATCTGCAAATTGTTGCAAACCCTAAAGAGCCGTGGAGCTGGGAACCTTCCTCCAGCCCAGACCCCTATGGACCGGGATGCCCTTCCCCATTAACGTCCCGCTCCCCGCCGCCGCCGGGCAGGCTCGGTCAGGCACCGCTCGCTCCAGACGGGCTGCAGTAAAACTCCTGGGAATTAAAAATACCAGCTCCTGCCGGCAGCCCCAGTGCAGTGGGAATGGGATGTTTGCCACCGACGGAGATTAGATTCAGCCCAGGGAAACTCTTGCGTGCTCTGGACCAAATTTGTGCACGTCTTTCTGATTAGTGTCTTCCGGCAGGTCCCCAAACCGACGATGATTCCCTTGTCCTCTTCTGACCCCATGGATCACATTCAGAGCCCGTAGCTTTTGCTGAAATGCCTGGTTTTTGGCCTGGAAATCTCTGGTGCAACCCCTGGTGTTGGCCGGGAAGAGGGTTGTCACATGTGCTCTTAGACTAACAAACAGCACTGTTCTTCTAAGACCATGGGTAGCAATAATTCAGGGTCAGTGAAAAGGGCATATCTAATAAGAGGGCCTGGTCTAGAGGATAAAAAAAAAAAACAAAAACCAAAAAAAAGCAGCTAAAAAAAATGGTTAGTGTGATGGAAGGAGACGGATGTGGAAACCTGGCTGCAGAGCTGGCAATAGGCAGCATTGGGGAAAACAAAGTGATTCACAGAGAGGGGTTTGAGACTGGGAAAGCCTGGGCTGAGCCATGGAAAACAGGGCACCTCCGAGATGCGAGGCATGTAGGAGACTGCAGCACACCAGCACTGAGCCGGGCCCTTGCAGTACATCCTAAAGACACCAGAAAACTTGCTGGAAGGGTCCCCACGGAGTCTTTACACAGTTGCTGACTTTCATTCAAGACAAACTGTTAACCCAAGGATGAGATCTGAGTCTAAATAAAAGACCAGAGCTGACAGAGGTGGTAAAAAGCTATTCTTAGTAACCTTATTTATTAAAAATATCAGTTGGAATGAGAAATGCGAACAGCAAATTTAGAGGTGCATTAATTTCTTTTGGCAGGAGCTTTAGAAGCAGCCAGGGCTTTAGTCAGGTTTTTTGAGGTATGCAATAAGATGCCAAAAAAAGCACAAACACTCTTCAGAACACTGAAAAAAAACAAAACTGAAGAAAACCTCCAGTCAATCACAAAAGGGGAAAAAACAACGTTACTATAAAAAAAATGCACAAAGAAAAAAAGAAGGCTCCTAGAGCATTATCCTTAAGTCATGTAAAAATCAAAAAACAACTATGCAAAAAATAACCTGTCTGCGCAGAGACTTGCTTTTGCATATGACTGTAGCGTGTGCCTTTGCTTGTAGTAAACATGCCCTTTGCCTTCCACTGATGACATGACACTGGCATGTCACAGCTGATTTATAAACACAATTGGATTTTCAATCTTCAGGTCTAAATTCATTGCAGCAGACCCCAGCAGGCAATGTATCTCTGTTTATCTATAAATACTGGTTACTGTGCTTTCCTGGATAGAGGCAGGTACAGTAGGATGTTGTTTATTTTTACTTGCTTGCAATAAGAGGAAACGGTGTTTGGTATCAGTCGTCATCATGAGCTAAGTGGCTGCAGGGCTCTTTCGAGGGCTCTGAACTGCATAATCAAAAATGCAAGCAATGCTCTCCAGTGAATCCTTCAGCTATCGCTGAGGACTCACCTTGCAACTCAGCGAGACTGAGGAAGAGGAGGAGGAGAAGCAGGAAAGGCTTGGAAAATACAGCAGCGATCAAGACCGGGGTGTGGGTTGCAGATATTCCCAAGCTGCAGGCAAGCTGGATTCAGTGGGAGCTGCTCACACACTGAGGTTCCCAAACAACAATGGTTCGTATGGGGTGGCTTGGGTGAGGGTCTTGGACTCAGCTCCTGGAGATCCCTGCCAGGGTGAGCACTATATAGGTGCACATAGGGAATCCAGGTTAATTTGGCCCCTCCAGCCTCCAGCTCAGGACCACAATGGCTGCAGCCACAGGACACTGCAAGTGGAACACTGTAGAAACATGTCAAATTGTTCATCCTCATTCCCTCTGCGAGGAAGATCTGGGCTTCAGCAAGCTTTCATGGACCAGAAGCAGAGGCCTCGGCAGGTAGGTTGGGAGTGGAGAGGTAAACCCACCTACAGGATTTCAACCTCCCTCTTGCAAGCCAAAAGCCAAAAAGCCCTGGGACCCTCTTCTCCTACCCCCAAAGTTACTTCCCTGGGAAGCCACCAGACCCCCAGCTCCAGGCTTGAATCCAAGAGCCAGACATCCAGTGATAGGCTCTTAGGATCCTGCATAAGCACATGTGGGCTTGGGGAACCTTGGACACCTGGACTCTCCCCGGGCTTACATCAACTCCTCAGCTCCCCTAGGAGGGAACCAGCCCACCTCACAGCCTACAAGCCCTGAAATCTCCAGTCCATACTGAAAGCTGGCAGCTGCTCAAGAAAATGGTCATCCTTGCTAAAGATCCTGCAGCTGAAGGTGCTGGAGCAGCAAATTCATGTAGTAGCCACTAGGGAAGTCCTTGGTCTGCAGAGTTGCCCATCAGAGTTGAGAGGAGCTGAGCTTTCACTCTAGGGAATATGCTCATTACTTGACAAGGAACAGAAAGGGTGAAAATGGCCAAGGATTTAAAGGTGTTTGAAAGAGACTGAGCACAAGGAGTAGCAAAGCTGGGAAATAGCTCTTCATGGTCCCTGAGCTATTTAAAAGGGGCTTAAAGGGATTTGGTAAAAAAATGACAGCAGATTAGAAATAAAATCAAATAATGGCAGCTACATGTAGCCCTTTGTGGCTGAATGAACGTGAGCATCAGAGATGATCAGTATCCAAGATGGTTTGATTTTAGCAGAGGAAGAAGAGGAGGGAAACAGGAAGGAGACAGGAGTAGAGATGTTCCTGAGTTTGGTTATCATTGGTTGTCCATGGAGGGGATGATTCTGCTTCCAGGACATCAGTCAATACACAGCCAGTGGGTCCAGGACCAGAGCAGCACCTTAGATTAGACAGAGTTTCTGCCTGCACATATCTCTGGAGGGATTCATGCTGTCCCAAGGGCTGGTCTCCCTGGTAGACTTCTCCTTCCGTGACTTTGCAATGTCATAGACAACACCAATTGCAAACAGAACCTGCGATCTGCCTGTGATATGTGTCTGTCCTTGTTTTTATGAAGGTGACTGGTTCTCATCGTCTGCAGCACCACACTGCGTGCCGAGGTCCAGGTGGTTCTCCTGGTGGTGGTAACAGATGTGAACGTTATGGGCTCCAGCCACCTAAACAACAACAAAAAGGTGACTTATCTAGACTTTCCTCTTCCGCCTATGAAGAAAGCCTTCCCAGACTCCATGACACAACACCAGCCTACTGGGGGGAGGACACCAAACCACTGTTTAGATAAGGAAAGCCTTTATCAAGCAGAAAGGAATTTTTAATGAGAGCTCCTGCCTGTGGCTCTGTGTTAACAAGATTTTCCCATAAGCGGTGATGTTTTATATCTAAATATTTTCTAATACAGTAACATTCCCAGAAAACATATTTGGAAACAGTTATAGGCCCTCAAAGTCTTGCCAGATGGAAAATAACAGCAATAACTGCCTTGGTCTGAGAAAAACTTCAAAGGCTTGGTGTCTTCTTGTTTGCCTCATGTCAAATTGGGAATGTGCATGCGGGAGAGTGTGAAAACACCACATGGGTCACTATACCATGGAGCTTGGTCCCTTGCTGGCTAATTTCATGAATAGCACAGTGTGGCTTGGCAGAGAGATGGTTCCTCACTCTTCCCCTGTTTTATTAAGTGATCCTGGTACATGGGGTACCTGGGGTACATGACTAGTACCCCAGGTGTTGAGATGACCTATCTGGATCATCCAATGGATGTAGGTTTCAAAGTTTAGTCCTGAGTTAAGTGTCTCCTGAGGCGGATCTTGTATGAATAGAATTTACTGGATGATCTCTATGGTGATTTAGGTCTCCTCAGGCAACATCATGAGAAGTTAAGCATAATGAAGTGTCCCCTACTCACTGTGTGCTCATGGCATCAGATATCCTGCTGCCACCAGAAAAGAAGACCTTTCTTTTTTCAAGGTTTGATAATCAGGTTTCCAGCCTGCAGAGAAGCTCTCTGGGAACTGTGCTGAGGTGGTGGGAGAGCTCAGGATGCTCCAAGACCCTCACCTTAGCCCCCTGCAGTAGGCCCGGTCATGCTGGGGGCTTGCTCATGGGCTGAGTGGTGGAAAGAGGAGAGTTGGGCAGCTTCTGCAGAATTGCAACCAAGTGAGTTGATATTCAGGAACGGATCGGGCCAGACCACGTATTGAATGCAGGCAGAAAAAAGCTCAGCAGGCAAGCTGCACACAAACAGCATGTGTGGCAAACAAACAAACAAGCTGAGGAAAGGCCATCTGAGCCAGCCAGAAATCACCGCTCAGTGCAAAGAGTGCTTGGGCCAAAGGTTTGAAGACATGGGAGAAGCACATCTCCCTTCTGCCATTGCGGCTGGACTGAAACAGGGTATAGATAGACTAATGGACAACCGTGTGTGGACACTTCTAGATGGGCGTGAAAGACAGCTTGGGTGTGCAAATGTGTTCGTGCAAGCTACAGGTCTCCTAAGCAACGTGTCCTTGGCACAAGCCTCCCTCTAAGCCTGCTGTATCTGGCCCCACTCCCCATCAAGGGAGGCAAATAATTTGGTTGTTGGGTTCCAGACTGAAAAGCATGAAGCTACTGCAGAACAACTGAGCTCTGAGTCAAATCCCCACATGTGACCTGTTTCATCTTGGAGGAAGGCTGCGCTCAATGGCTTTAGTGGCACCGGAGAAGGAAGCCGTTATCATTAGCCAGGTCCCAAGGTGTCCACCTGGTGGTACAGGCTGGTTGGTCTCAGTTAGGTTAAACCCTGTGGAGCTCCCCGGGGTTGCTGTGCCCTCCGTACTACTTAACCCTGTAGGAAGCCTGGTTTCGGAGTGACGGGAATGCAGCCATGGGTGGGACGTGCCTCTTGATCACGTCGTGAGGGCGGGAAGCCTGAAAGAGGAGGGCTCGGAGATCACAAAAGCCTTTTCAACATTGGGAGAGGGGAATTTTCGAAAAACACCCCGAGCGGAGGGAACGTGTGCTGTTTGGGTGTAGGACTGGATCTCCAGCACGTTCACCTCTGGCATTTGTTTTGGGCTCATCTCTTCTCCCCGGGGCCTTGGGGCAAGCAGGAGTGCCACAACAGGGAGCCGTGAAGAGAGAGGAGCCAGCCAGCGGCAAGGATTTTGTTAGCGTTTGGAGGAGAAAACAGGGAATTTCCACATATGGAAAAATGTTCCTTTAAACTGTGATTATGTAAAAATACAAAGCCACAACTGATAATATCTCTCACTCTGGGGAATGGTGGAGAGTGTTTGTTTCTTTAATTGCATTTAATACTCAGGAAAGTTACCAGCTTGCTGCCACTGCAAGCGAAGCTCATTTGTTGGATTGCAGCACGCACAACACCAGCTTCCTCTCCGCGCTCCTTCAGCAAGGCATTTCACCCTCATTATTAAAAGGCAGCTCCTAATTTGCCACACATGGATGACTGCTGGTGTTTTGCTTGCAAATTGCCTGTAGAGGTGCAAACTAAAATTAGGTGTGTGATGAGTTTCTAAATGAGGACCCTTGACCAACCAAAGGTGGGCTGGCTCCTGTTAAGTGGGAGAGAACCCACAAGCCAGGCTCCAATTCCTGCCCTGGGTGAGCATCCCATATCTTAGATGTCTGCAGACAGTCTTCTTATGCCTCTCAACAGTTGTGGCCCTTCTTGAAACTCACCAATTTAACAATTAAATGATTTAACCAGAGCCTGGGTGGAAAAGTGTTTCCCCCAATGGTTTTGGATGTGCCACCTTGGGCTTTTGCTTTGATTCCCATTCAGAAGCTCTCCATCCTCCTTCCCTCGGTATGCTTTTATCCCATCCTCTTCTGTATGCCTCCTCACTAAGGTAAACGATTTGGGATAACGTATAAAGGGATGCAGAGGAAATTCATAGCGTGGGCAGGAGCCTGTGAGAGCTGACACGGGCTACGCTCCTGTTGCTGCTTTAAATTCATCAGCATTCGAGCATGTAAAACCAGGACAGTCGCCAAAGCTGCAGTGCATGAATCACCCTTTGAAAGAAACGTGTCTGTGCGTGCTCCGACAAGCCCTTCTTTTCAAAGCGCTGTTGACAAACCTGGCTTGCTAAGAGCGTGGATTTAAAAAGCTCTCGCTGCAAAGGTAAATTATATACTGATCCCTTCCTGGAGTTTGGTGCTGTGCCAAGTAGGTGCCGAAACCTCCCAGTGAGTCATATAAATCACAGACCAAAACCCCGAGGGAGTTGGATTAATACCGGATCAATGTGAATGTGCCACAAAGTTATTTGATCGCTACAATGCTCGTATTGACTGTTATACACCTGTTATATCATTACGGATTACATCTGTTGTAAACACGCTGTTTGATGTTGCAGGCTGTGCTAACCACATGCACCATAATCACGGCTTGTAGCTGCTGTGGTGGCCTCAACATGCCCGAATGATGCTAATTTTCTTGTTGTGTGGGGTGGCCTGACAAAAGAGGTTTGTTCAGGGTGATCCTGTGCAAAGGGAGCAGGAGTATGGCGGGAAGGGGGAGACAGGAGAAGGGACGGGATGACGGTCAGCATTGCAATGGAGATGACTGGGAAAGAAGATGGGGACAAAAATAACACCAGACTATAACAGACACCGGCTGAAGGAGGGACTTTCTCAGTTCTGGCTGAAGTTTATGACCTGGGTAAGGTTTGAAAGGATGAAAAAATCAAATAAGGATGGGCAAATGGCTGGACAGGCATGTGGCAGGGTTTAGCTGCAGGAGGGGCCGTTGATGATGGGAAGGAGTGAAGTGAGGTTGTTCAGCTGGGGTTTCACACCGTAATGGGGTGGTGAAGCAGACTTGCTGATGGCCCACTGCCACCAACAGCAATAGCAGCCTTGCAATCCTGTCTACCTTAGCGTGGGCCTGCAATTTAGGACCTTAATGGAGCAATTTTGAGTTCACACAAGTGGTTCCCAAGACAGTATCAAACTCTTCCTTGCGGGGTGTATTCCTGTGATCTCTGTTTTGGCAACTTGACACTTTCTGAGACACGTGTTACCTCATGCCAGCAACCTTCCTAATCCTCATTTTTCCCATCTCAGATGCCAGGTTTCTCCCTCTTACACCTCTGCTTCCTCACCTCTAAGAGGAGCCAGGCTCTCCCCAGAAACCATCTTCTCACTATCCCATGCTGGACATGCTGACAACAGGACTGGGAACCAACCTCTCCACCTGGTGCTGATTTTCCAGCTATGCATCCGACACGGGCAGGGGACCTGGCCTAAACCTCTGCATTTATATTAACCACATTGTGACTTTGTGGTAATAAATGATCTGTCCCTCCCAGATGCTGGAGATGCTCCAAATGGTGGAGCAGGTTAGCACCCTGTTCCACCTCCTATATTTGAGCGAGGGCATAGGGTGAAGGGCATGGGGTTACTCTGTTCCCACATGGGGACATGCTCTCCTTGGTCTTCCAGGCCCATAGTGCCATTGCAGAAACAGGGCTCAGCCAGAAGATGGGAGGATGAAACATTTAGAATTAAATGTGACATCTCAAAAAAAAAAATAATGCCCAAAAGATTCTCTTGAAATGTTCTTCTACATTTGCCATGGGCTGAAGGACCCTTCCAGCCAGAACCATTCTATGATTCTATGATTTTAATATCTATAATATCCAGGGGTAACTCAACACCAACTGGAAAACTCATAAAGGAGGTATTCCTTAGATATTTCAAAACTTTTGGGTTGTCATTTTTAGCTAGTCCCAAAACACTATTTGCCTGAAACTGAAGAAGAAAGATGATGCCAAGACTTTTGAGCTTGGAGAGATGAAAAGTCAGTACCATTTTTCAGTCACCTCCTGGAGGTACCTTGTGAAGGATCTAGTTGACTTCCTGACACATATGGAGAATCCAAAACTGTGCTGGAAACAAGCTGTCTGAGACTTTCTGCCTAGTCTGCTCCACACTACCTCTGCCCCAGGCTAGTGCTGACAGTAAAAGTAACCTCTGGGTCACATTCTCCTCCTTTGCATCCAGAGGTGAGTTGAGCGATGTTACTTCTTGGACACTAGAAAGAGACAGAATAAAAGTGATATTTTGGAAGAAGCAGGTGAAGAGAAAAAAGGACAACCAAACACAATCTGACCAGGGGAAAAGTCCTGGGCTGGCAGCAGCCTGGGGGTCAGGGCAAGTCCTGCCTATAATAATCAAAATACTATTTTCAGGGTGGGAAGAATAACAGATGAAGAGGATGGAAGTCCTTCTCTTACCCTGGCCCCTCCAGATGACTCAATGGTGGAGCAAGAAGGGGTCTCATTAGTTGGAAAAAGCTGAGAAACCGCAGCAGCTATAAAGAAATGCACCCCAGCTGTCATGCCATCTCCAGTAAGTATGAGCCAGGGATGGGGACAGCTCCAAGAGCTGTAGTGTGCAGGCCAGGGTGTGAGCATGTGGAACCATGTCTTATTTGGATTACTGCCACCTCTCCATCCAACTCTTCCTGCAATCTTTTCCAATGTCTCAAGAGTGTAAGCACGAGTCCAGGCTGTCTTTTCTGAACTTTACCTGGAAATTCCTGTTAAAAAAATGCCCTACTACTATTGTGATGTCTTGGAAGTACCACGATGCCTTCAACCTGTGACAAGGTTTTCCACTGAACTTTGTTCTCCAAAACAACAGACAGCCAAAGTTGTCATGTTTTGGCTTTTATCTGGCATGTCCCCAACAGGTACAAAACCCAAAGGCTGCACTTTGAACCTAACTTGCTGTCATCGTGAGGAAAGCAGGGAGCAGGGTTTCATGAGCTTTGGTTTGGAAAATGAGGGTTTGAGTGAGTACCATGCTGGTGAGCCTGCTCCACCTGCTCCTGCCCTTGTCCTGAGCTGTTCACGCAAGGCAGATGTTTGGGGCATGTCCACCTCAGCTCTGTGCATTACTAAGGCTGTTTGGAGGCTGTTGGTGTGGCAGCGAAGGCAGAGCATTGCAAAGGGAGCCATGGCAGTGGAATTGTCCTCACTTTGGTGGTCAACTACATCTCTCCTGGAGTGTCACCAGACAAGTGCTGCACTGGGAAAGTTAAATCATGACCAGGGGTTATTAAAGCAATGATCATGACAATCAGACCACTCTGGCCTAACTGCATCAGTGAGACATCCAGCTTTCGTCACGTAGCAGTGTGTTACCCGAGGACAAACTGACCCATCGGGCAACTTCTGAGGCCTTTTCTGCTTGTCCACGCAGTGCAGAAATACTCTGAGACACCTTCCCAGGGTGCCCTGGGCTCTTCCTCACACCAGGCCCTGACACATGCGCACAAGCCTTGCAAGCTGGGCTGCTCCAAGGGTAGTAATGTGAACGCGATCCCCCAGAGCAGATGCATAGATTAACTGCTTCATGCCAGGAAAGACATAGATGGGCGCTCACTTTCTGGGAGCACTGACTCACGCTTTGGGGCAGCAGCATCCACCTTCCAAACCAAAACCTGACCACAAAGCTCCCTATCCACCCTGGCACCCCAGCAGCCTTTCCTCATCCTTTGCCTTATTTCCACCCTCTGGGTACCTGGGCCTTCCATGTGCTGCAAATATGACCATGGCCCAAAAATCCCACATTTCCATTTCCCCTGTCCTCCCTCTCCCCTATGTCTCAGCCCCCTCCCCCCACCTGGGGATGAATGAGACGCTCGCTGTGGCTGCAATATATCATTCTTACTATTTGTTATGAGGTTTTAATGAGTGCGGAAGATTAGGATGTTTGCAACAGCGTAACAATAAAATACATATCTCGCTCATTCCTTGCCAAAAAGTACTTACAAATAATAAAATTGAGGCTAGCTGAATGCATAAATCTCCTTTCACAAGCCCCCACCCACTGTGCAATAATTAGTACAAAGTGCAGTGCTAATAGATCATCTTACTTGTGTGGGAAACTTGACATTATGCTTTGTTTATATTATCCCTTTGGCAAGAATCTGCATGGCAAATCCTGGCAGCCAGCAAACAAGAGGCTCTCAAGGAAGGTTTCCAGACTGTCGTGCAGAAAAGCAAGCCACAGGATTGCGTGCTGGTCAGGATGCCGAAACCAGCTGGGGAGCTGAAGCGTTAGATCCAGCTTTTATGGAGTTGAGCTACCAAGTTTCCAGCTGACTAGGAGCAACATCCTGCGACTGATTTGCAAAGGGCTGTTCCCACCCTAGCCACAACAAATCAGTGTGAACCTTGGCTTCAGGATGGTGCCCTTTGCTTAATTATATATTCAGGGCCCAATTTACCGCCTGGGCCTCCTAATGGGAACAGACGGGGTCACCCAGACTTGAGACAGGCACCAAATACGGCCCTTGCAGTCTCTGGCTGTGTAAGTAGAGGGTTTTCAGCCAGTGCCCGTGTAGATCCAGCTCCCAAGACCTTTCTCCTCCACTCAGCCCCTATGGAGACCTTGGCTGACATGGGAATCACCTCTGCTGTGACATCCGGCTCTGTCCCTTGGTCCAGGATTGCTGCGGTGCGACTTGATCAGGGCATGAAGGGTCTCAAAATGCCACTGGTAGGCACAAGGGCTGTCTTCAGCTCTCTGGTGACCAAAATGAACAGTGGGTTGGTGTGCTGGGTGGAAAGCCAGCCCTCGCTCACCGTGCCTGCTGCTCTTCAGCCTTTCTCTCTCTGACTGGGCTCTAATCCCTTCTTTTTTCTTGATCCTCTATCCCAGGGAGCAGTGGAAAAACCAGAGTCCAATGCTTGGACGTAGAGACGCATTCCTGCCTGGTGAATCACAAACCATTAGCACCACAGCTCCAGGTATATTCACAGGCACAGGGCACATTCTGGGGAGGAAAAAAGAGGATTTCTTGCCAGTTGGGAGAATGGGGAGGGGAAGCTTTCCTTTTTTTTTTCCTTGAGAAACCTGGGAGTCACCTGGAAGCTGGTTATTTTGGGAGTTCAGTGAGGGAGTGCCACCAGACTTGGCCTTGTCCAAAGGACATATCCCAACAATGACAGCTTGTGTTTGCAAAGACCTTACGGCCCACCACCCAGCACCTTCTTCTGCTGAGGGTCTCCCCAGCCTTGTTCCATTGCTCTCCAGGAGGCTTTTTCCTGCACACTGTGGGTTTGGGCAATAATAGAAAGCCAACAATGCCAAGCTACGTGCTTCCATGTGGGCTTTTTGTCTACTGAGTCAAGAAGCACCTGCACAACATGCTCCACTAGTTCCCTGTGTGCTGCCATGTGTGGTCCTCTACCCCTGACTAAAGCTGGTGTTGGGGTGTGCCAAGCATGGTGTCCTAGTACCTTCCCTCCCCTTTATTTTGAAAGGCATTTGGAAGGACTACCCTGTGAGATGAGCCAATCTGCTAGACAAGCCCCAGCAGCCTTCGCAACACCAGGTGTGGCTCAGACTCCACCTTTGAACAGGCTTTAGCTGTGCACATCCAGACTCACTCATGGTCCAGCAAAGTCTTGGGGTGAGCTTGATTCCCCACTTCCCTGCTGGACCTGTCCTCGTTACATCCCACCCGCTGTTCTGGCTCAAGGCTGACCTTCCAAATGCACCGAGGTTGTCCTGCTTTGTGGCTGGGGAATGGAGATGAGATGTCTTATCCAGATGGAGAGGTGACTCATCCTCCTGGGAAACATGCAATGGAGTCATCCAGTACAGGCTGCCCTCTGCCCTTCTCCTCTGTCTCTGTGGTGAAATCACCAGGAAAGGGAGAAGGTTTTTGCCCATGGGCTCAGAGGACATGTTCATTTGCAAATTTACACCCTGCCTGTTTGTTTTAATTTGTGTATACATTCTTCCATGGGTTCACAGCAGTGTACTCTACTGCTGAACAAAACCTGGAACCAATTCCCTGACTTTGCATGGTAGTTTTAAAGCTTTAAAATAAGAGTTGGCAACTGTGGCCCTACATGGGTAGGACAAATAGCTCACTTTGTTAGACGTTGGTCAATGGGAAGAGTATTGCCAACACATGATCTTCCATGCCAGACCCGGCTTGCTATAACCACTTCACATATATTTATTTTCTTCATGCTGGCGGGCTCAGGGAATCCCGGTAACATGCGAGTAATCCTGAATAAAGCGTGAAGCACAGAGGCAGTATTGCCGTGCTGATGAGGCTGGTTCAGGCAAGAGGAAAGGAACTGGGCAGAGCCCTGACATTTTGGTGACTGGTGAGGTTATTTGAGGGGAAAGTGCTGGGAGCCTGGTGTCCAGCAGCCAGTGCCGGCAGCAGCCTCTCCTGCTACCCGTGTTGACTCCACTGGCTCAGGACAATGGCAAATGGGCTGAAACATTGACAGTTTCCCCACAGACTCTTCCCAGAGTTACTAAAATTAACCTTTTTATTCCCCCCCACTGGAGAAATATAAAGCTTTTACTTCCCTTAACCTCTCTTTCCCACCCAGTGGGCAAGGAGTTTGTCAGATCTACAGTTAAAATAATATATTAAGGATTTCCAATGGTGCAAGTCAAACTTCACATTTCCTAATGATTCCAGATGCCTTTTTTGTCCTCAGACATTTCGAGTTAAACCTCTATGAAACTGACCTTTTGGCTTGTCAGTCTCTGTAAGGACCCCAGAGATGAAACACTTCTTTCAGTCTGTCACTACTGTCCATAGCCCGCCCCCCCACTCTTATCCCCCCTCCTCTATTTTATCAGCAAGAACCCATAATTGAGCCCCTTGACAATAGCAGGACTGTGCATTTCTTTGTCAACAACAATGGGCCGTCCAAGTTCATTACTGGAGATTGTTTAAAAATTGATTCATGGGCCAGTAGTAGTAGCTTATTATACAGCATAAGTGACAGTGTGATCTGGATGGAGGCCGAGTCATTCTTGACCAGTCATGTCCAATTAGAAAGAACATTGCACACATTCCTGTTGGAGCCACATTAATGAATTAGTCCTACCACAAACTGAGAGAAGCTTGCAGGACCCTAATACCTTTTGTTCCTAAGGATAATTCAGTAATTTATAAAGAGAACAGTGCGGAGCACATTAGCAAAATAATAGTAATCTCAGGATTCAGACCGTCCTTATATTTGTCCTTCCTTTCAGGTTTCTGGTGAGCTCCTTTCCCTTTGAGCTCTATGTTCCCCTGTATAACAGAGACCTCCAATAGCCACCCCCGTGGCTCCCATGATTATGGTTGCAGTGCTGGTAGTGACCTGGGCTCTGCAGGCCTGTGTGCACCTGAACTTGGGCCAACATCTGGAATCCAGGCTCTTCTTCCCAGGATAATAGAACAGCCCGGGCACGCAGTACGTCATTGTCACACAAAAGTCACTTTCAAGTGCATTAATGTGTTGTGGTGCTTACTCCTTGCTCTGCAAATCGGCACTGGTGTAAGTCTGCTGTGCTGGCAGGGTTTCATCTGGCCAACACCTTGTAAAATGGCTTTTAGCTGGAGGGGAACAGATTTAGACTGGGGATTAGGAGAGGGTTCTTCACTGTGAGGGTGGTGGAGCACTGGAACAGGTTGCCCAGGGAGGTGGTTGAGGCCCCTTCCCTGGAGATATTCAAGGTGAGGCTCGATGAGGCCCTGGGCAACTTGGTCTATTTGAGGGTGTCCCTGCTGACTGCGGGGAGGTCGGACTAGATGACCCTTGGAGGTCCCTTCCGGCCTGGGCAATTCTATGACTCTATGACTAAAAAAGAAGAGAGGACCATTCAAGGCACAATTTTCAAGCTTAGAGGTCTAGAATCAGTGTTAAAGCTCTTAAATCACAAAGCTAATTTTTAAGCATGCCGAAATTAATATAACTCCCTAGGACCAGGACATTTCAGTGGATTTGGGACATCAGACACCCAGTGCTGAGGAAAGCTGGTGTGTATGAAGTCCTTGGAAAGGCTGTGTTAGGGGGAAAGATGGAAAGAGGTAAATGCGTCCAGCTTGCCAGGTGCTGACAAAGTCCATGAGTGGAGGGTAGGAACACTGTCAGCTGATATCTGAAGGACGCTGAGGAATTTCTTGTGTAGGTACAAACGAATGCAAATCTTGGATTGAGTTGTTTCAGTAGAAAACTGAAAACTTGTACTTTGCCATGGGAACTGCAGAAAGAGAGAAATGGAAATGGTATAAACTCCCAACGGAGAGAAGGTTAGCAATCTTCTCCATTACAAAATTGACTCCTAAGAGGAATCCCCCTCCCAAGGGATGTTTAGAAGTTAGCTGCACAAGACACAATTTATTGCTACCTGTTCAGTGGATGTGATCACAAGCAGTTACTGCCTCCACTGTCTTCTAATATATAACAATTTTTGACATGGAGCAGTAAATGTAAAAACGAAAAAAAACCTATCGCTCAGTAAACGTCCTTTGTTAAGGACCATGGAAACCCATTCTTGGTTGGCCCACATGTTCTTAAGCAGCATTAGTGGTAATATAAGTAGTAGCAGTACAGTAATGTCATCTTCTTAATGACATAATCAAATGCACCTGTGCAGATGAAAAATAAGAAATTCACAGAGAGCAACACTAAACCATGATATTTTAATAAGAATTGTTATTTGTCATCAAGCTGTCCTTGTTGTGGTTGTAATGTTCATGTGCTATCACTCAACAGTCTGTAAAATTTTAATGTTTACAACTTCAAAAGACATGCAAATTTTTGTAGCTAGCAGTCATTGATCTCCATTCTCCCTGCCTGTGGAAGGTTTTAAAAATATGTATTTCACCATATATGCCACATCACACCTGTCTAGGTCATGCAGTTTTAACTTTGTGTAAGCAGAAATGTAGTGAATATAGATATGTAAATTATTATTAAATTTGCCAGTGTCTCAAAACCCAGAAGAAATAGCATATAATTTGTCTCTAATCTTAACACAGTCAAATTAAAAATGTATATAGTTAGAAGTTCAGTGATGAGTCATGCTACTAAAATGTGTTTATGTATCTGTTTTGAATGGGGCCTGCATCATCCTGAGGACGGCTAAAAAAACATTCACTTTTGAATGAGATCAAATATCTGTTGGAAAACAGAGATTCCATTATACGCTCAGTACTACACTATTACCACCAATAAAAAAAGAGTCTGAAAATGAGAGAGTATACAAACACACATACATTCGTAATAGAGGACTAAGTACACACATGTGGTGAATGCTTACTTAACTGCAAGGTTATACTCCTGTTCACTGTTTTGGTGAGACAAGGACTTACCAAGGCTTCAGCTTCTCTTCAGATTCAGGAACTTTTGTGTTTATATTGTGATTTTATAAATTATGCCTTTTAGATCCTTCTCTGGCTGTGATGCACAGGTAATTCTAACACTGATACTTTGCTTCTTCTCTCATTAAAATTGTCAGCCCAGGGGCATGAATTCTATGATCTCCCACTTAAAAATTATGGGGGAAAAAAGTGCAGAGACATCAGAAATTCAATTCTCTAACCAATGTCTCAGTTTTTGGCATCATCACTGGACTGGAAGGGACCTCGAAAAGCCTATCTCCACACCTCAAGGCTATTTCACAAGTTGGGCACATTTTCTGAAGGTGTCCAGTGATGCAGGAATCCCAGCCTGCTCAGCAAAACTACCCCGCTGTTTTCTGACCTTACTGCCAGAAAGCTTTCCTATGGCTTAAAATGAATTCAGAATTGTTACCTGCATTTGGATTCTACTTCGCTCTTCCTGTTAGTTTTCATTGTAACCTGCATGTACATTTTGTACTGAATCATTAATAAAATTGTGAAGACCAGGATGGGCAGTGTACCTCTTTCAACATACGTCAAGTTGCATGTGAAATAATATCTATAGAGTTTATTAAAATTATAGGCAGATAAGTTTTGGGGAAGGAAAGCTATTTGTTTCTCAAGGTGAGGTATCAACTGTCTCTCATGTGTGTTGAACACACATGAGATCCTGCTTCATAAAGAAAAAAATCCTCCATTTCTATGCTTTGGGGCTTTCACATTCTTGACATCTAGTCGTCACCACGGTTGGCCCCTTATCCCTGCTTTGTGCCAAGAACTGAACAAATCTTTCAATTTTTATCAATCCAACATATTTTAACAATTGATGAATGAAACTGAAGTATATTTCTGAGCTGATCAGAAGCTCTGTCTCACAGCAGAAGCATCTGGTATAGGCAGTCACTTCCCACTAATGAAATGCTGGCTCAGGGTCTTCGGGCCATGTCTTAAGGAACACACAATTTTTATCATCACATTGTAGAGGAACCCACCTTCTGTGCTGCAAGGGCTGGTGCGAAGGGAGGGAAGGGAGACAGCAGTGGCCATGGGGGCTCACCAAAGCTAGAGTCCTCCTTGCAACAACTCTTTAAGTAGAGGTCATCCTGACAGAGATCTTCAGGGATAAGCATGGAAGACAGTCAACAGAAATAAGAAAGTATAGATATCTTCATCTTCTAGGTGGGGAGCTGGCTCACAGGCATCTATTCCAAAGCCACAACTTAACTTAATTTTCTGCTTACTAGCCCAGTGTTCAGACCACAAAAATTGCTCTGGGTGTGAAAGTTCCCATTATGATGAAGCAGCAGAGAAACAGAGTCAAACTCTCATTTACCTGATTAAAAAAAAAAAAAAAAAAAAAAAATGGGGAAGGAAAATAAGAAAGTATAGATATCTTCATCTTCTAGGTGGGGAGCTGGCTCACAGGCATCTATTCCAAAGCCACAACTTAACTTAATTTTCTGCTTACTAGCCCAGTGTTCAGACCACAAAAATTGCTCTGGGTGTGAAAGTTCCCATTATGATGAAGCAGCAGAGAAACAGAGTCAAACTCTCATTTACCTGATTAAAAAAAAAAAAAAAAAAAAAAAAAAAAATTGGGAAGGTAGCTGTGGGACTTGGAGAGATACTTTTACAGGAAAAGATGTCAAACTATCTGGTCACACACATTTTTCATCACACATTGCCCATCCTTCCTATGGCAATCCCTCTCTACACTGGCTTCAGCGACAGTTGTCATTTTGTGAGATCACTCCTGTACAAAGGCTAAGGGATACTGTGACAAGGCTGATTAATGCAGAAATCCATACTGATGGCAAGACAAATTTCTTGAGCATCTAAATGTGAAACCAGATGCCAGAAATCCCATTCTCCCCCATGATGGATGAGACAATTCTGTAGTTCATCTCAAAAAAAATGTTGCATGTTGCAGGCTATTCAGGTGTGACATGAACACAACCAATCAAATTAATTTTATAGGGTCAGGTAAGAAAAATGACCATGGGCTTCCCCACGTGAGTGAATGACAGTGAGTGCTGGAAATGTAGGAAGGAAACACCAAACTACTGCAGAATGATGGCTGCGTGCTCACATTCAGTGGAAATGTTTTGGAGTCTTGCCTCTATATTTTTATATTCTGTTCACTAATCATTTAGAAGATGTTGAACATGAAGATTAAAATATACTAAGGTCATCTAATCCGTTTTGTGCATGCTTAAAATGTACAGGAAACCATGCAAAAGCAATTATCTTTTAATACATGACCCCCATCTTGCTGCCTAATCAAGAGCCTGCTTGAAGACTCCCTGCTCCATCACACACCACAAGGCCTTTGCAGGGGATGTGCTACATCCCATTCTGGGATGGCCAGCCAAAAGAAAGTATGCTTGGAAAAGGAGAGAAAGGAAACTGAAGTGGTCTGGAAACTGTAGGGAATTTTGAATACTCTAATTTCTGCATAAGCAAATTTTCACATTTAATCTACAGAAGCTTTCCCTTCCAACTGCCAAACACACACGGTGAAGGCAGAAATCTCTGTGAGAGGAAACTGTGATGGCTACAGGTATTTTGAAACATCTGAAACAATGGCAGAGAATTTACTCATTGCCATAGATGTGGAGTCCAGCTCATCTATGCGTGCACCAGCTGTCACAACTGCACACAACCCATATTGGAGGTATGCAAGCATGGAGGCACGCTGACTCTCCTGTCTGGCAGCCAGCAGCTCTCCCTGAATATAAGTACGTTATCTGCAAGATTCCCCATATAAATTCTGTTAAGGAAAAGTTTTAAAGAGTGGGAATTACAATGCGAGTCCCTGGGCAAGAGGGGAGGCAATGCAGAGCTGGAGGCTCTTTATCCTGACAGGTGAATCCAGGAGAGATGTTCCCAGCCTTGGAGCAGTGTGAATCTCAGGCAAGATCAGGAGCAGTGTTATCTCAAGTACCTTCCTGCCAAAGCCTCCTTTCCCTTTCTGCTCAGAGAAGTCACTCCTTTTACCCTCTGCGTTGGGTACTGTGAGTACCTACACTCTACGAACACTGATTTTCCTCTGAGCTGATTGAAGCTTTGCCAAATCAGGTTTTGTTCCCTTTTGGCTGGTTTTCTGTTAGCTTTACAGCAAAGGTGTCACATCTTTTCTTTAGTTGGACGTGTAACATTTGATTGTATTAAGGTATATCTGATGGCACTAACATACAGTAAGATTCAAAGTCATGCAACATGTTCCAGCACAGACAGCATTATGAATTTACACACGGCGTTGTTTAGATCTCATATCGAATATCCTCTGGCATCAGATCTGAAATGAAATGTATATGGCAACCAAAGAAACAGTCTATCTCTCTGAACAACAGAAAATAAAGAGAGAAAGAGCTTTGCTGTATCACCAGCTCTAATCTGGACAAATGGCAGGCATCCCAGCGAGCGGCAGACAGGCAGCCCCATTGCTACAAGCCCTATGCTGTTCCCACAGCCCCCTCTCTCCCCCCACAGCTTCCTTTCCTCTCTTCTGCCTGGACTCCCTTTGTGCCATAAAGGGCTTTCCAGCTGCCCTGGCATTGGAGCTCTTCTCCACCTTCTTGCAGGTGAACCATGGTCTTGTCTTTTGCCTTCCCCTGGTTTGGATGGTGACCTCTCTGGGTATGTTCAAGGCTCCCTGGGTGTCATCAGTAAGACTGTAGGCAGGTCTCTGATGTTAAGTGAAGCCAATGTATGGATTTGCTGAGTGGAGGTCTAGGGGCACAGCAGACAATAGGTTTCCAGCCCTTTGGAGCTATGAGCAACACAGGGCATTTCGAGAGCAAGGAGAAGTAATCACCAAGCAGGAGTCCTTCAGGCAGATGGACGGGCCAAATTGGGCCAAGATCTGGAAGCAGCCTGAGGACACAAAAAGCTACCTGTCTGTTTCACAAATACCCACTACCATGGTATCTTCTTGAGCAGGAGAGGTTTCTCCCTTGCCCCCAGCATCACAAGGATCCTCAGCTACTCCCCATGGCCCAGGGTGGTCATAACAACTTACACCAGCTACAGGTCTGTCTTGAAATGCAGTTCTCAGGGTAAGTGGATTTTTCCAATGAGCAGTTCTGCTTACACAACTGACTCCCCATTGGTTTCCCAGTCCATGCCCTAAAGTGCACTTCTTTCACTGAATTTCCATTTTCCATCTGCCAGTGGCATCTGTAAGGACCTCTGTGCCAGACAGCTTGCCACACCAGCTAACACTGGAAAACTTAAAAAACCCTTGTCCTGTCCCCTTGTAGCAATGAAACCAGGACATGAGGGACTGGGCTTTTGTTGAACTTCACAGCTCTTCCACCTCTTCTCTGATCTTGTCCAATGCCACACCAGAGCTGTGAGGAAGGACATCCTTATGAACTCTTCTTCTGTTCTGTCATGGGCTTCTTAACACCACCTTGAGCATGTCAGGAATGGGCATTTAGGCACTTAAATCCCAATAGAAATTGATTGTAAAGGGAGTTAGGTGCTTGAATAGAATTGAGTTATTGACGTATTTTCAAAGATGTTAATATCTGCCTCTCAGTGGATGGTGAAGAATAAAAAGCCTGTGAAGACCTTGAATACCGTACCTAGAAGTCCCTACAAACATGTGAAGGTGTGTTTCCGTGGTGCTGCCAGCATATAGGCACACGTGAGCAGGATTTACCTTCCCCACCTTCATTCATCTGAAGGTCAAGGATCTGATGTGGGCTAGTTTCTCTGGTGTCTTCTGAGGACAAAGAAGCCTGAGGAAGGTGTGAGGTCTCACTGGGGTAGATGGGATGCCTCCGCCTCCCCCTTACTCTTTGGGGCTACATGGAGAGCAGTAGCTTAGGCATTTAAGCTACAATTAAATTTGGTGAATCCAAACCACTCTGTGTGTCCATAGTGGGTAAAATCATGTCCTTCCCCATTAAAACTTTTCCAGCTTTGGAAGGAGACCAGGATTTTATTTCATTGAGCTTCTGTTTGCCTGTATGTACATTTTACATAATGCCTTAAGTCCCCAAAGTCTCCTGAACTCACTTCAGACCTTCCCAATGGGAGTCTCTGGTGTGGAAGGTGACGTGTAAATGTAAAACATCATTGTTGGCCTGTCTGTAACAATAGAATGGAGCATTAAAATTTTGTGTTAAAGTTTCTGAACATGATTTCAGACAGCGTGTTAAAGGAGCTGGGTCATTGCTTTGATAGCTCTGACTGTGAATTGCTCGGGTCTGCTCAAGCATGCAACCCCTCCGTGAGCCACTCTGTTTTTGACAGTGCCACAAACCACCGGTTTCACATCACAGCTTCTCCAACAAGACCTCTTGCCGGCCAGAGTGCCCCATGTGGCTGTGTTTCCCATGGAGGAGACCCAGGTGCCTGACGTTTGCTGAGACCTTGTGGGCTTGTGTTCTTCTGATTCTCCTAGGAGGGTCCCAGCAGTCCTTCTCAATGTGTGGGCCTGGTTTGTAATCACCCTCAAGTGGCTGCTGATCTCCTCTCCACCCTGGTAAACCATGCAACTTCAGGACCAGCTTAAGCCAGCTGAACATTTGAATGTTTACCTGGCTGAGTCGAGATCATTTCTCCTTCCACCTTCCTTTTCCTTCCTTCCACCTTCCTCCTTCCACCTTCCATTTCTCCTTCCACCCCTTCACAGAGGGCTGTGAGGAGGCCAACAGGAGAGATGCATGTAAAACCAGAGCTTTCTAGCAGCCGCTTTTGGGGCAAATTAACTCAGTGCTTACTCCCCTGCCATTTCCAAGTACCCTGGACCTCCATGCTACCCAAAGTGCTTTCCCTTTGTCTTGGGGCTGTGTTTGGAGATGCTCTCTGCAGTGAGGATCAGCAGCTGTGTGGCCTTGCTGAGGGAGGAATTACAGCCATGGGTCAGGCTGTGCCAGCACCTCGCCCAAGCCCATGTGGGCATCGCTGAGGGCAGCGCTGTGTCTCAGAGAGCTGGATAAACCAGAAAGTTTGGCGAACCCCAAGAGCAGGTAAAAGAAAGCCCTGTTAAATCATTGCTTTTCAAAGAACCTACCCTGGAGCTAGCTAACTGATCCTGTTAGATCTTTCCTAAGTCTGATAAGAAAAATAACCTGGCAGTAGTCATCAAAGATGGAACGATGCATAAAAAACTCATTGTGTGGAGACCCTGGAATCAAAGGTAGAGGATTCGCAGACAAGACTGGTGGGACTCATGAGCACCAGCCCCATGGAAATTTCCACTCCCTTCCTGGTTGTAGGAAGCAGGTTTGCCCCACTGCCTTTGACAGAGAGCTACTCTTCCCATTGATAGCAAATGCCTCCTGCCTTCCTGTCTTGCACAGTGACTCATTTCCCAGGAGCTGGGGATGAAGAAAGGGAGATAATGGTAGTTATAGTAATAATCAATCCTTTATTACTATTTCAGCTTAGTGGGAAACAAGTGAAGGCTGCATAAATGTAAAATCAAAGGTCTTTCTTTATCCTGATACATCTTCCCTGAGCTCCTGTTCTTGGCCCTGGTGGAGACAGATGACTGGTCTGGGCAGAGGGTTAATCTGAGCCAGACTGGCTGCTCTTAGGTTCTTCATTTTCCTGATGATAAGAAAAATACCCAACAACTAGATGGTAGTTTAAAACACTGTCTGGCCCTCACACTACCCTTTGAGGTGGATAAAAGATATAAGATTTCCTATCTTCATTTACAGTCCAGGAAAATGGGACAAAAATGTTATCTGAGATTCTTTATCCCTTGAACAGCTTGAAGCAGTGTGGTTCTCAGCTGTGGATATGTGTCTAAGCAATGTCTAAGTCACAACTGGCCAAGGAAGACTGGGGCCCTCTCATTGAAGACCTACTGATGAGACATGAGGGAAAACCAGGACAGAGCAGCAGAAACAGGAGCTGTGTAAACACAAGGCATTGCCAGAGGACCCATCTTGTGTCTTGCCAAAATGCCCATAAGCCAGAGATCTTGTCTTAGGTTGCCATATGTCACACACTATACATAAATCAGATTGGTTTTGGCTGTCTGCTATTCCTCTTGTTATAATCTCTTGCGTATCTTTCCATATATAATTTAGAGTCAAGCCTTTGGAGGAGAGGGAAAGTCATTAAATTCCTGCTGGCATTTCCTCTGAACAGTAACTTCATTTGCCACTTGAGATGTTGGAGAAAGCTCTGGAAAAAAAAGAGAAATACAAGTAAGGGGGAGAAGCTACACCTCCAGGTTCACAACCAAAGATAAGCAAGCAGTTACTTTTTGACTCCATTCCCTATCTGTTTGGGACTCAACTCCAAAAAAAATCCCAAGCCACGCATGAAAAAACACCATCAGGGATGAGGAAAGAGGTGATGTCCAGGAGGAAGATCTTACAGATTATTGTCCATTCTCTCCTTCCCTCTGAGATGTTTGTGCTATCTTAGCAGCCAAGCAATCTGCAGATGACCACGATGCTCTATTCCTGCTTTGCAGTTGTGCCGGGATGTCAGAGTTGTCCACCACTAGACTGAGAACGAGGTTTCTCAACAAGAAAGGTCACTGGTCTTTCTGGACCAGGCTGTGAGGGATCCATGGTATTCCTCAAGGGTGTGGGAGCACATGGGGATGAATAGTGGAGGGTATATATATCAAATCCAGAAAAAGTTATGTTGTTAGTGGCCCCTTCAGAATTTAGCTGGATTGCCCCTCTGTTTGAGCTTGAGTTGTAACTACACCTGAGTTCCTATATCTGTGCTATTACAGGGCTTGAGTCCTCACTTCAGTTTCATGCTGAAAGGGAAAAAGCCTGAGGAAGGGCAGCTCACAGTGCTGATGTCCCAGATGTTGAAGGGGGTAAATGTGATGGGCAGTGCCTGAGAATCTTTCCTGTTCCTGGCCTGATTGGCTGGCATTTCAGTGGTTTTCCAAGGAAAAGGAAGACAAATAGCCAAATCAGTTGAGGATAGATAGTCAGGACTTATCTTGCCTAATTGCTGATATCTATATTGTAGATGTCTACTTCTGAGCTGTCCACACAACCTTTACACTTCCATTCTCAACAAAGCAAAGTAGGGCATGTTTCATCAGTCAGATGCAGATGTTGAATTAAAGAGTGGTGGAGTCAGGCTCTGAGAAATCCAGTTTCTCTCTTCTGATGAGAAGAGAACCCCAGGGGCTGGCTTAGATGGTGGAGCAGCCCAGGCAGACACCTACCTCTGAACCTTATGATGAGCCTCACCTATTTGGCCCCTAAGCATGCTGCACCGCAGTAGGTACTCCAAGCAACAGAAATATTCTTCAGAAAAAAAAGTGAGTCTCCAGGTGTTGCAGGGGACTGCTCAAGAAGTCTTGCTAGCAATGTTGCAATAGTGTCCAAACCAGCCAGCGCAGCACCAGCGCAATCTCACAGTGTCTGGAGCTGGCAAAGTCCAACTCGCAGGAGAGACTGGAGGCAAAGAAGCTGCAGCAGCTGCTGCTAGGGACCAACAGGGCCACTGGCATTAGCATCTGCTCTCAGACAGAGGAGGGGTTTACTTTTAAATGACAGATCCTGAAAACAGAAACTTTTCTTCAGAGTTTGTTTTCACATTTTTCCACAATCATTTCTAAGTGCTTTTTTGAAGCTGGTTTGGTCCTATCTCACCATTTTCTCCCCTCAAAGTTGCCATGGTGAATTAACAGTTTAAAGAGCATTTTTTTTGTTTTTTCTTCCAAAAAAAAAATCAAAGTAAAAGTAAAATATTTTGGCTTTAATTGCTACTTAGAGCATTAAAATACCAAGATTTTGGAAAAATATATTGAAAGTATGTCTACATGTTGACAGTTTCAATTTATGAACATTTTGCAGGGTGTTATTTCCAGGAAAAAGATGGGGTTTTGGCTTTTAATTCCACTTTTAGAAATAAATAATTGAAATAAGATAGTTTCCTGCAATCCTGTGGTGGATCTTACCTTCCTTGCCTTCAGTTGACTTCAAGGGAATTTTTCACAGGGTTCATCTTCTTATGGAGAGCTCATCTGTATTAGCTAACAGTGCGAATTGAAAATTCCTGTACAAGTGGGATTGCGATCTTCTAGATGCACCGAAGAGAAAGATTTCTGGGCAGATATTGGGGTTCTGTGTGCAGAAGCTGAGCATTCAGCTCTCCCCTGGCACAATTCCTGGGGTGCTGCTAGAAAACGCCAGGTGAATACTCCTGCTTTGCTTTTTGAGCTTGTACTGAGACCTGGCCAGGGTTCACCACAGACTGGCACGGATGCTAGACGTTTGTACCCACTTGCTGTGCACACTCCGTTTCCCTTAGTGTTGCGACCCAAATTGGAGAAAGAAGAAATACTAACACTGCAGGGAGGTATGATGGCACATTGCTCTATCCTGGATTTCCTTGTAAAGCAGCAGATAGAAGATTGCTCTCAGCCTCATGAATCTAACGAGGAGTCTATGAGGACACGGCTCTGGGTATCACAGCATCACCTGGGTTGGAAGGGACTGCAGGACACCCCTGATGCAACCTCCTCCTCCAACCAGGCTCAATACTGAATTCAGACCACTTATCCAGTTACAGTATAACCAACAGGGCTGCAAGAGAATGGGATGGGTACCAAGCAGTTAGGATCCAGTTCGACCTTCTCTGAGAGAGAGCACACCTCTTCTTCCTGCCTTCCAAGGAGCTACATTTGTTTTATTAAGGAGATGACCTGGCTCCAGCAGTGTCCTCCATGTGATAGGCACTTACTCTGAGGGTGCCGGGATCGCCCTGAACAGGACTTCTTTTGGGACAGAGGTCTGACCTTGCACTGTTTTCCTGCTCTCTGCACCTTCCCTTGGAGATCAGCAAAAAGCAGGAGGAAATGTGTCAGTCTGATGTTTTCATCCAGCTTAGAAAAGCCCATGCACGAAAAAAAGTTAGACAGAAAAGATTGGTTTTGCTCATGGGGTAATGTTCTTGGGATCCACTTGAAGGAATGAGAAAAGCAACTTTGTGCGTGTATAAATCTTACAGTGGAGGACTGGAGGACCCTCTTCCCCAAAAGGGTTAATGCAACCTCTCTTTTCCCCCAATAGCTTCATGGCCCTAACAGCTTTCATTGTGAAATGGGTGCAGGTGTGGGCTATGCTTTGTTGATCACAATCCCTTTTGCAGAGGAAGCTTTGAATATGTTTGACATAATCAGCTCACAGCCTTTGCCCGCACTCTTTCATAAACAGGCCATTTTCACATCCTTTTCATGGGATCCGACAAGCGGAAAAATAATTAATGTTACCTCAGCCTAACAGTGACCCAGCTTTGATTCAAAAAGACGGCATGTTGCATAAACTAACCATTTAATTGAGTGATAGAAAAAGTCCACATGTATCAATTCTGCCTCCATGTATTATGATTACTGGGGCTTTGCAAGGATTGTGCTCCCTTGGTCATAAAGCAGAGCTTAAATTCAAGACCATGAAGTGGTTTCAGAAGGAACGATTGAGCATGAGCTGGGGATTATCTGTGTTTATGGTGGCAGGACATGGGAGCAGGGCACTATGTGGGTACACAGCAATCACGGCGCATGCTCAGGTTATGTCCAGGTTATATCCCGTGTCCTTGTGTGAATTGACAGTGGCCAGACATTATCCAACCATAGGACATTTTGGATACTGATGGCACTGCACTGCCACCTTGCCATGACCTCAGAGCCAAAGCTAACTCCTGTGTACCACAGTGAGGACTACACCTAATGCAAATAGGACAGAATCACCCATGAGGTAACCCACCAAAAAGAAATGTCCAAGATGAATCTCAGTTAAATTCAGATAAGGTTTTGAGGTAGCAGTGGCTCCTCTAATAAACCATCTCCTCTTGTGGTTGCAGAAAGGCAGCCATTTTGGTAGAAAGTGAACAAAACCAGGAGCCTGTATTACTAACCAGCATGAGTGACCATGAGTGCAGTGCAGAGATGTCATGCACCAGTGGAGCAGTGTCCCCCCAGAAGCTGTTTAAAACAAGTAAATCACTGGATCACTCAAAGACAGTGCTGATGAAGCCACTCATATTGTCCTGGACAAGGAGGCTCTGCAGACCACCAAGCATCCCTTCATCACCACATCAAAGGAACAAACAAATCTTGAAATGGCTCTGGTTCCTATTCTCAAGTGAACCATAGACATATATTCTTGTGCTGTTAAATGGAAGGGCTTTCATAAAAGCAGCCATGCAAATGGGCAGATCTGGGTAGGCTGGTATCTCACCAACTCTTACAATGCAGAAGCAGAGGACTGTTATCACAATTAAAAGGGAAAACGTTTGAACCCAACGGAAGGAAAGGTCTTTCCACAGAGATGCAGCTGGGCTGTCAGACCCTACTCTGTTAGACGGCACTCTGGTCAGAGTTCAGAGGATTTTAAAAGGTTTTGGCTATTTCTATGCTCACAGGAATACCCCAAATTAAAATAGGCTGAGGACAGGAAGAAGGACTGAAATCCTCCTTCTCATAAAGAAGCAGATACTAAACAGGAGCTGGACCTTGGTCTGATCCCAGCAAGGCAATGACTATATCCCTAACCCATCCTCCCTCTGGGGATCTTGGGATGCTTAGAGTCCTTCCTCGGGCTATTTGGCATCTGCACAATCTTGCTGGTTTGGCAGCCACCTATACCAGGCCCAGATCCTTTGACTCCATGCCTCTGGCTTGTCTGCCATTGTAATGACACTGAATTACTCTCTCACTCACTCTCTTGGGTATTTTGTTGGTCTTCTCTGAATTTTTTCACAGCTGTCCATGTCTTTTCTGTGTCCAAGTGTTCCAGTCCAGCCTGCTGGGGAAGAAGGGCCTGAAGAAGCAGCAGCGATGTCTGGGTTTTCACCAATGGTGGTGACGGTACCTGTGGCTGCAGGAGCCAAGGTATGGCTCCTCCACTGGATGGTGCACAGCCCATTAAATACCATGGAGGAGCCCTCCACTGTGCATCTTCTCGAGGAAAACCTTGATGGCACTACAGGAACCAGAGCTAGGACTGGTTGCTGCAGGTCCCACATCTGTGCTCAGATGGGGCTGGGTGAGCTGCCCATGCCTTGGGGACAGACATGACCTTTCCTGCCTTCCCTGCTGTGCTCAATCTAAAGTGGGCTAGCGCAGGCAGTGACTTCTACTTCTCTGCTCTTAACTTAAAATCTGTCCCCAGCATGGCGTATGCAGAGAGTATCCCAAGCTTTGCTGCTTCATGCTCCCAGCCTGCCCTCCTCTGAGCTGCTCTCTTCCCTCATGATGGGGCTGTTGCCCAGGAGTGCTGTGCGTGACTCACCTGTCAGAGAGTTGTGCTTTCCCTGGAGATGTCTGCAATGGGACACTTTGCATGGGTGGGGTGAGTTGTCCATGTGAGCTCCTGAAGCTGAGAACTGAGGGTATTAAAATGACTAGGTGTTTCCCAGGGCATGGAGGTGGGCAGCAGAGGTCTGAAGTGCTGCTTCCATGTAGTGATGTCCAAAATTTTTGGGAGGAAATTATTCAGTGTTAGTAACACAAAAGCTCTACAGTGACACAAAGGAAGGACTTGTTTAAACCCCAGTAAGTGCATCAGAGACAATCCTGCAGCCTGCCTGCCAGCTCAGGGGGTGCATGCTCCTCACACCTGATTCATCTCTATTAGTCCCTAAAGCACACACCTTCTCCAAATACCTATTTTATATAATCGGTCACTGCATAATCCCCACTCATTTGTATTTGGGAAGTCAAAAGGCCACGAACTAGGATGCTCTTAAATGCCTAATTCTGCCCTCATAGGAATAAAGTAGGGACAACACGGGCAGCTCTGAGATATTCATCGGAGGGAGACACAGGTAAAATCCTGGCCCTGGTGAGGTTTTATACTTAGCTGGAACCAGAATATGCTTCAAGGTGTGAACAGCACAAACTGTTTAAAAGCGGTGCCATCGCATTCACCTTTATTTTGGAGGAGGCTGCAGATTTTATACCCTGCGGGGATGGCAGCTCGCTCAAGGACCGATCCCTCCAGCCCTGCTTACAACGGGTATTACCTTACTCTGCCTGTTCATTCCCGCAGAGCACTGATAGAGTAGGATGCTCTTCAAGATGAAGGAGTGCGTGGGGGGATCAGCCCTCAGTAGAAGAGTTTTAATGTGAAATAAGATCAAACATCACTGCCACACCTCTACCTCGAGCAGTTTCAGCCTACACAAGAAAGGGGAACGTGCAGAGGAGCAGAGCGCTGGTACTGGTGCAACTTCTGGAAAGGTTTAGAGAGGAAAGAGAAGAGGAGGGAATGGCATGGAAAAGGAAAGGAAAGGAAAGGAAAGGAAAGGAAAGGAAAGGAAAGGAAAGGAAAGGAAAGGAAAGGA
>NW_015090793.1:9600355-9612089 GCF_001431845.1 Calidris pugnax
AGAAGAGAAGAGAAGAGAAGAGAAGAGAAGAGAAGAGAAGAGAAGAGAAGAGAAGAGAAGAGAAGAGAAGAGAAGAGAAGAGAAGAGAAGAGAAGAGAAGAGAAGAGAAGAGAAGAGAAGAGAAGAGAAGAGAAGAGAAGAGAAGAGAAGAGAAGAGAAGAGAAGAGAAGAGAAGAGAAGAGAAGAGAAGAGAAGAGAAGAGAAGAGAAGAGAAGAGAAGAGAAGAGAAGAGAAGAGAAGAGAAGAGAAGAGAAGAGAAGAGAAGAGAAGAGAAGAGAAGAGAAGAGAAGAGAAGAGAAGAGAAGAGAAGAGAAAAAGAGAAAGAGAAAAAAAGAATGTCTGGAGCTAAAAAGTAAATTTGGCTCTCTACTAACATCCATGGACATAATTGGATTTACTGCCTGAGTGCAGGAAAACTTGAAAAGATTATGGAAAGAGAAAAGAATTTGAGATTAACACATACAGTACCTTTTAATACAGGTGGCGGGACAATTAGAAATGCAGTTAAGCTTTGGAAAATCTTTATGAACCTGGAAGGGATTTATGTCTGAATGCAACTTGGTGTGTCCAGTCCTGATTTTTCTAGACTAGACAGGTGCTAGAAACACAGCGTGAAAGGATGGTTTGGGGGTTCTTCTTCCCTTCTGTTGAAAACCTTGAGGAGAGGGTAGGAAAACACAGAGGCCCCCACTGGCCCCTGGAAAAGGCAGTGGGAGATTTTCTCTTTACCTCCTAGGACTGGCGGTGGACTCCAAGCAGCAACACTGCTGGAGAGCCTGCATGGGTCAGAAGACAAACCCGCCTGCGTCCTTCCAGTGAAACACAACTGGAGAGACTCGCTGGTTAGGAGAGGCCATGCAGGCTGTTTCTCTTCACTGCTTGAGCGGCATTTAACAATCAGAGCTATTGAATTCTGTTTCTTGGTGTCAGTCAGTCAACCTGGGCCCAGCGTGGCTCCCTGTGCTGCTTTCAGAGCAAATGAAGTTGTCCGTACTGTGAATAGCGGGATGCATCCAGGGGGATTTACATCAGAAGAGGGACTTGGCTTCATTCCTTCAACAATTAGAGAAACACAGTGGTTTCTCTAGGTGTTAGAGCAAAAGAAAAAAAGACCTCTTCCATGGGCAGTGAAATGAATGAATGGTTCCTGATGAGTTTTTCCCACCTCGCAACAGCATGGCCTGAAGGCCAGGACTGATGAATTATAACTGTTTTCTTGGGGGAGGTACTAGTTTGAGTCTCTGCCCTCCATGCCCTTGATGGCTTTCATGATATTTGCAGTACTACGGGGAGGGAATTGATCTTACTAAAGCATATCTGCCCCTCTACATTTGCAGTAGGCATCAGGGACCAATTAATCCATTCCTGAGGAAGACCTCAAAACAAGCAAAGAAGAATAAAGCAGGTGCATCACCCCAGATTCTCTACTTCAGCTCAAAAGGGAGACAAGGGTGATTAGCTCAGATGTAAACATCTGTGCTGGAAACACCTGAAGTTGGTGAAACCAATCCCACTCTTAGAGAGTTGAGGAGTTTTGGTGAGGATCTGACAGCCAGACATGTAGGTGGGCAGGGAGGGCAGGACGCAGCTTGCAGGTAAGACACTGAATCGTTCTTGTCTGCAGGTGGGTGTCTATAAGTAAGAAAGTTGTCCAAGTCCTGCAAGAAGCAGGGGAAATACGCTCTGCACAGTCAGGGGAGTCTAGAGAGTGAGTCACACAGTGAAATATCTGACGTGAAGTGAGCTGGGGCAATTCTGCTGCAAATTGACATGTTTTTCTAGACTTATTGAACCAACACCTCCTAATAACCGAGGATCTAGTCACGGTGGCTTGGCCAGGCAAAGGCCACTTCTGAGGTCATTTCAGAAGTCATCCCTCCTCCTTCTTCCAGCACCCTCCCTGCAGAGGCATTGAGCATCACTTACTCCTAGTGGAAACAAATTGCCTCTTGTTACACTACTGTAACAAGAGGAAAAGCAGCATTCCTGCATCCAAAGCATTTCACCAAAGCAGATGTCAGGAGCTCCTCTGTCCACCAAAAAATGGGGAAAAATCTGTCCCTGCCCCTGGGAAGAGGGAGAGTAGATGCTCTCAGTGCATTGCAGCAGCTATGAGGGGGTGCACAAGTGCAAGCAGCACGTGTCATGTGGGGAGCAAGGCTGCTGCTTGGAGAGAGCTCAAACTGGGTGGAATCAGATCGGTATCACTCCTGGATGCAAACATGATTGCACTGGGGGTAGAGAAGGGACCTGAACTGCTGTAATTAGATTATCAGATCTCCAGAGCTCATAATACATTTTAACCCTTTCTTCTAAGATCATGGTGTGCAAACTAAACATTGCTACTATAAAACCTGAACAGATTCGTAATGCATGGAAATGGGTCTCAAGTTTCTGGTCACTGCAGCTCCCAGGTGCTGGTATTATTTCTGGCCTGTTTAGCACATTCCCAGTTGTCCTATGGTTAAGAACAGTTCTTACTATGAAAATCCCTTGGGAGAGAACCAGTCCCTCTCTGTGCAGGTGACTTGTGGGGTTTGGAAGGAGAAAGATTAAATGTTACTAGATTCCCTATGCAAGACCAAAGTTCCTCCAGCAGCATGTATTCTCCTGTGTAAAGCAGCTAGACGTAAGATTTAGGCAAGAAATGTTGTGATCTGTTGTGCTTTCCTGTAACAGCACCAAGGAAGGACGAGTTTGGAGCCTTGCCACAGTGTCTCAGGCTGACCCAAGAGGGATGGAGACATTGGGAAGTACAGATTTGACACCTAACTCTGCTATAGGACTGTGTGACCTTTAGCAAATCACTTTCCCATGATGTTCCTTGACCCCTTGCAGGAAAATAGGGCCAGTACCACTTCCTTGGTCATACTTGTCTCTTTGGATTGTCACCTTTCCAGGGTAGGGAATGAAATTTCACACTGTGACAAGCAGCTGCTGTCGAGAAAGAAACAGCATTCAGAGTTATGATAAATGACCTTAACATTCATGACATGCTCGTTGCTCTAGTCCTCCCACTGCTCACACATTCCCTGCCAGGGACAGTGAAAATAAATACAGTCCCTTGTTCAATTATAATAAACGCATTCCCTGATTCTTTGAAAAGTCTCCTTGGTTTCTTGTCAGGTCTGCTTCCCTGCCGTGCTGCCAAGGACAAGCTGCAAATGTTGGAGAGGATGAAGACAGTAATTTTTTTCTCCACCAAAGTATGACAGCTCTTATTATCTTTTGACAACAGATATCCACGTTTAGGCACCCACTGCCTTGACTACCGAACCCAGCTGCTCTCCATTAGCTCACATGGCTTTAATGCAAGCAGGGACAAAGTGGATCCTACCTTTCCTGTGAGCTGAGAGCTCTGTCTGAATAGACCATGGTTTATTTTCACTTGATAACTTGTGGGAAAGCCACAAACTCATGTTGTCTTCACTGGCATGTAAACCCATTACCCTGAACTTGAAGATAATCTCTGGCCTAATGAAGGGCCCTAATGAAGCTTCATCAGTGCAAGGCCAGGGCATTTTACCACAGTTCTCTCATGAGTGCTGCTCTGATGTTGCCCAGCAAAGGTTGTTCAGCCTTCTGCCACTGAGACATCCCATGGTTCTGATGTTACTCATCAAATAATGATTTGGGCTTGTGATTTCAAAACTGCTGCCACAGGTGCTGGGGACAGCTTAGTGTGCAGCGGAGCTGCAAGTCTCAGTGCACCACAAATCTCACCTGCCATCTCCAGCCAGGCTGCCCTTCACAAAAGGCTTTTTCTATGAGAAATGCAGGGCAGCCCAGACGAGTAGGAAACAATAGTTCCCTGCAAAACCAAAAGCTTTACACTTCATGAGTGGTGCCTGCAGCAGGCAAGAGAGAGTAGACATGACATATTGATCATGTTGCACTGCTGGAACTGACTAGGGCAGTACGTAAACAAGAATACAACAAGTAAAAGAGCTCATCAAATCTTCCCGTCCCACCTCAAAGAAATTCCCTGGCGCTCCCCAGAACTGAATAAACCAAAGCAAGGCTGAGATGCTGCCGTGTGGGAGAAGGAAACATTATGCAGATTTCTTCTCCTGTACTTTTCCCATGACTAAGGAGACTCACCTATGGATTAGGCCTGTGTCTTGCTTTGAAACCTCCTTCAACTCCTCCACCTCTGGTAGCCACGGTACGATTTGTAACCAGATATAAGACCACACATGACAGTTGCCCCATATCTGCAAATATCCATGCATTCCTACCCTGGGGGTGGTCTGAACGCTTGGCCTAAATTAGCTCTCTGAGCTTCCTCAACATTGGATGGAGAGAAATAGGCACCTGCAGAGAGCAGCTTGTCTGCCCTAACTTAGCCTAACTTAGCCAATGTTTTTTTAGGGTGAGAACTGCTGCAGCAAGCTGATGCAAACCAATAGGATTGGCCAGAGCTGTGCATGAGCCCATACTAAGAAACATGATGCTTTCAACTACACTACTGTAACTATAGGACCATAAAATGGCTCTGTTGGATCACTGTCGAACTCACTGTCCTGCCTCACAGCGCCGAAAGACATTTGCCTAGGAAAGCCTGTCTTGAACAGTGGTACAGGCTCCAATAATTTGCATTTCAGGACTTTCTACCTAACTTTCTACCTAAAGATAGTCTTTGCATTTCCCAGGCCCTTTCTATGAACCTATCCTGCCTCCTTACAAGCTTCCATCCTTCTGTAGCGTGGAGATGCCCAGGGCATCTCCACTACCAGAAAAGCATCTCCACTTCTTCTGGTCTGCTTTGGACCTGTGGCCTGTCAGCTTCACTAGATGTCCATTGTCTAGACTAGAAGAATGCTTACATGAGTGTATATATCATTTCCCCCCCCCCCACAATATAATTTGGCCCCATTTGAGTATCATTCATTTTGCTGAAGTTTTTTTTGTATATCAGCTTTGGCTCCATCTACTTTCTTGGAGTTAAGGCACTACCCCTGTGTGTTTCAGGATCACTATTTCTGGTGGCCCTGAGGTGGCAGGTCGAGGTGTGAGTTCTGCCAACCTCTGAACCTGCCTGGGAGGGAAATGGTGCAGCCCAGCTTCGCTATTTACTTTAATCAGATATAAAATCAGCACCACTTGAAGGGTCCAAGGGCAGATTAACCATCAGTCCTGACCTGATTTGCCACTGTTTATTGCAAACGTGGACTGGCCGCATGGCGTGAGCTTTGCTTTGTCAATAGATCCCAGACACAATGGACTGCAGGAAAGGGAAAATGATCCAAGGAGCCCAGGCGGATGGAGGTGACGGCTTCTGCTCTCCTACGGTAGCCAATTGCCTGGATCAGACCTACAACGTTTAATTCACAAATGTGCAATGTTTAGCTCCTTTTACGTGTCCCCGGGCAGTCTCATAGACACCACCTGAAGTATATTAGAGCCTGGCTGATTATGGGTCTGCTCCAAAGCCCTCTGAAGTCAGTGGGAGTCTTTCCCCTGACTTCACTGTGTTTGGGGCAGGCCCTGGATGAATATCCCTCAGGTTAGACAGTTTAATCATCCATTCAGCAGTACACAAAGCAGATCACATACACTTTTAGCCTGCATTGTATGGTGTTATGAAATGAGAAGATTATTTGATATGATTCAGAGATAGCTCAGGTATAAGGTAAAAAAAAAAAAATAACACCTTTGATGTTTTACATTACACTTCAGTTATTCCTTGAGGGGCAAATTCTCGTCACCTTACCCAGGTGAATATTGTGCTTGGTAATTTGGTCAAAAACATTCCATCAACCTTCTTTTTAATAGAAAATGTTGGGGTGGGGGGTGGAGCTCACCTTGATGGAGATTTTTGCAAAAAATAAGGAAAAAGGAAAGGTAAATCCATGTTTTTCTTTTTTTAACAATCAGAGAAAAAAAATAATTGGGAGGAAAAAATCTGTGTTGGAGGGATTTTCTAACAGGACAATAAAGTGAGTCTTTTTTTTTTTTTTTCAAAACCTAAGGAGAAACAACAATTTCCCAACAATTGCAGTCCTCATCTGGCACAGCTATCTCTAGCTGAGGCACCAGCCATCCACGTACCATCAGCCAGGTCTGATTCCCATCTCGCCTCTCTTGGGTCAAGCTGCAAAATGAGACTTGGGCTCTCTTAAAGTGCTATCAGAAGGAGACCATGAAGAGCAGGACAGGAATCAGGTACGTTGCGTTCAAAGCCAGGTGAGATCTGCATAGCTTGTGGCTCTACCTCAAGAAGTCTGATGAAGATTTTCCATTGCTAGAGATACAGCGAGGGCAAGGGCAGGATATCTGTAGCTTCCTTGAACACTACTACTTCTTTTGAACTATTCCTAAAGATTTCAGGAAAAAATTGCCTTCATTCAGAGTAAAAAAGGCAATAAAACCTCCTGTGCAGGCACAAAGTACCGTGGCCAACTTTCACGGACTTTTTGAGCGACAGCACAAATCAAAAGCCTCCTCCTTCAGAAGAGATGCAAACCACAGTCCATGGCCAGTGGCAGTAATTGAAGCCCTCTTTCCAAAAGAGTTGGCGGGCGATGAAACCCAGTGTGGATGGCTGTGTTCTGCCTCTTGAATCCCCTCCCACCCCCCGCAATACACTCGGTGTTGCTGGGGGTGGGGGGTTTAACTCTACTGGCACAAGAGCTTCCTTTGTTGATGGGAGCTGGGTCTCCTCTAGGGGACGGGGCTGATCCAGCTGTACTGGCAAAGCCTTTGTACTGTGGAGCAGCTCAAGTGCAGACCTGCAGTGGGTGCCTGCCTGAACCTTTGCTGGCATGTCGATAAGGCCAGCGCTGAGCAAAGTTAAACGACCCCGCGCTGGAGAAGCGCCACACGTAGGAGCCAGCAAGCATCTGTGTTACTGATCCAACGTGTCTCTTGAAAGGCCTTTGGACTGAACCTCTTCTCAAGCAGGGACTGCCTTTTTTGGTAGTTGTGTGTGCAAACCTCAGCTGGAAGAGCCACAGACCCCGACTGGGAGAGTCGGAGGGTACAACCAGGCGGTTGTGTTTCCAGTCATCAGCATGACCATGGTTTCACATTAAGTATGGCTGCTCTGCATCAGTCTTGCCCAGTTGAGGTGGCATCTTTTCAGATGCCTAGAAATTGTGGAGAAACCAACCAAAGATGAGACTTCTTGCGACGCTTAGCTTTAGCGTCCAGCAGTCAGGATCTGTGGGCTCCCAAATACCCACCATGAGAGCACTGCTCCCTCTAAGCCAGAAGAAGTCACTGCTCCCTCTAAGCCAGCCTATGGCTGCCAGAACAGAGAGGACAGACAGGCCTGGAGTCTGAGCCTCTCTCCAAGGAAAGATGTTTCTCCCCTGACTTCCCTGGGAGCAGGCTCTGCCTGGGCTGCTGGGCTGTCACCTGACCCAGGCTGGGAAGAGGCTCATTGTCATGGAGAACTGCCCATCCCAAGCATGGCCTTGGCATTTAGAGGAGAGTGGGGACTCTTAGGGTGGGACCAGCAGGCTAATTGCCTTTTTCTTCCCCCTCCTTCAATGGAGGAATCAGTAAATCCCCAAAGCCCATGACAATAGCCCTGCTGCTTTTAAGTGCCTTTCATTAAACTCAATCCTCCTGCCCTCCCTCTCCCAAGATTTGCTAAAAGAAGAGTCTCTTTTAATGACAAAAGAAAAGTTAAAAGCTGCCATTACCTCATTCACTTGGCTCCTCTCTGCAGACTAGGTGTCTATTTGCTGAAATCTACTCTCAAGTGTCCCTTGGGCAGGTTGCTTTATCATGAGCACACCAGCCTGTGGGGTGTCAGCAGGAGGGGCCACGGCCCCTGGTTACAGAGAAGGGCTCACTTTCCCTGGAGGGAGCCAGATTTGGTGCTAATGGCAGGAAAGGTGCACCGGGGACAGTTAGACCTGCCAGAACCTCCCTAGAGCAGCCACCAACCCTCGGGAGCAGGGCTGGAGCACTGTGGTGGGTGAATCCTTTCCTGGCTCTGCTCTGGCAGGCTCTGGCTGTGTCACCACTCAACCGATGTGGCACGAAAAGGTCTGTTGCACCCTGGGACCTTTGTTGAGGACATATAGGCAGAGGCAGACCACGCAGCAACACAAATTTGCCACCCATTCAGGATCCTCAGGAGCAAACCTTTATGGGAACTGTTTGCAGAAACATACAGCTGATGGAAGCAGCAGAGGGTAAAACCTGAAACAAGTCTTCTGGGTGGAAGAACACAAGCTGGGCACATGCAAGTGTCCACACTGGCCCACTGCTTGCTAAGGTCTAACAGGCTGGTGAAGTAGAGAAAGGATGCTATGGTCACTTAGATACGTAAGTGGTTCCTGGCTTAATCAAGGACTGGCCCTAAATCTTTTGAAGGTGTTGGGAATCCCTCTGCCTCTTCCAGATGAAACTTAGCAGTGCAAACCCCAAATAAAGCTGTTCCACACCCGGTGCGATTGAACCCGAGTAGGACAAGACTGACCACCTTGTCTTTTGGCTAGTGGCAGTCTACCCCTCTCCCTCCCATTATGGCTACCACTGCATCACCTGAGATGCAATTAAAAATCTAAACACAGAGGAATTACCCCTAAAGCCAGGAAGATGGTATCTGTGCTGGGAAGGGGTGAGCGAGAGGGGGATGAGGCAGGAGTTGCCACCCGCCCACTGGTCTCTGCTATTGCACAAACGGTGGTTGGCCAGTGCTGGGGAAAGTACTTGGTCCCAATCCCAAGCACATGGAAGTCACCTGACGTTTCGTCATGGCTTCATTATATTTTGGACCAGGCCAGTGGTTTGCCTTGCATCACTCCCCTGTACGTTATGCAGGCAGCCGGTGCAGAGGCGCTTGCATCGCATCATAAAGCAATTTGGTTTTATGAATAGCCTGCGGGGATGGCCTTACATCACGGCAGATGCATATATGTTAAACAGCTGCAATTTCATGCTTAACGTCGTTATTGATGCCACACTCCTCATGAAGACATTTATACTTATGCTGAACCCACCCGCGGCGCCCAACAAGCAGTTTATGCAAAAGGCAAGAATTGGGAGTCGATCGTTTTGCATAACGGCTGCTGGAGGACGGGAGTCTCCTTTCCCAGCAGCGGGAATCAGGACGGATCCTCAGGAGTGCCTGTTCCCAGCAGATGCTCCGCCTGCCCCGCTAGCTCAGAAGGTCCCACTTCTGGACCAGCCCCTGCTGCTTTGAGCAGGTGCAAACCTATGGGAGAAACGGATTTGCAAAACGCATCGAGCCAGCAGCCAAGCTCAGGCTTCGTACCTCCTGCTAGCTAGCACCACGCTGCAACCGGCCCCGCTTCTTTTGCAAGCTTTTATTTATTTATTTTTTACTAAACCAGGCTGAAAAAGGACAGTCCTAATTCAGGCTGTTGACAAAAATAAACAAACAAACAAACAAAAAAGCCCAGAGTGCCCACTCTGCACAGTGAGATTATGAGGTGCTGCAGATCAGCTCAGATGCGTCTCCTTTGGGCCCAGAGCACTTTTTTTCCATCTTACTGCACAGATAAAATTGTTCATAAATCTTTGCACCTTTTATCCCAAACCACGTGAAAGCAAAACCTGTCTCCCATGGACTTTTAAAATACTTCAGACATACTGAGGAACAACCAGACAAAAATCTAACAATTTTTAACATTTTATTCCCAACAGCTGTTCAGCCTGAAAAGTTTCATTAATACACTAACGAACAAAAACAAAACCAACAAAAAATTCAAAACAAATAAAACAACAAAAAAAAAGGGGGGGAAACAAAGTAAAATAAACATTAACGAAGTTTAAAACACATTATAAATAAGTACAGCTCCAGAGCATAATTTACAAATATAAAACCACATAGAAACATATGTACAGAAGAGTTACATTACGTACAAATATGTATAAAAATACCCCAGTGTTTATTCTCGTGCTAAAGCTGCATGGCTAGAGTTATCTTTGGTACTAAGCTCAGGGAAAAAAGATTGTTTTACAACACACAGCCCTGGCTGTACAATATGCCACACACAGGGAGACCAGAGTGAACCTCCGGGGGTTTTGAGGAGGTTTTGGGTGGGTGTTTACCCAGAGAATCCCCCCCACACCCCGTGCATTGCATATTGCGGGATCAGGACAGAAAGCAAGGGCTTACAGAGGCAACTGCTGGCAGAAGAGTTTTTTAATACATTGTACAAGGCACTTCATAAGAAATCTCTTCATTTTTTTTTCCTGTTCTCTTCTAAGACTCACTGGATGCCTACACGTGGCTCTTGCTGATACCGCTTTACAGTTATAGTTTTTAAACCTCTTACTCTACATTCAGGATTAGAAACCTCTGAAAACATTAACTCAGTTCACTTCTGTCTGCAGAATTTAGACGGCAAGCCATCTGAACCACCTAATGTTTTCCAGAATGGGGGAAAAGACTTTGCATCTGCCTTCTGCTGGTGTTTAAGGGGTGTTCTTATTTTGAAAGGTGGGAAGATTTGTCTTCCTGGAAGAACTCCTGGGAAGCGTCCACATTGAAATGCTGTTTGCAAAAGCATATGGTCCCTCGTGCTGCCAAACACACCTGCAACTCCCATTCCCTTTGCAGCGCTTGCCGGTCGACTGCCCCAGCACCCTACACCTCCGTTCCATCCCGGGTGTAGATGAGGCTGTTGACGGTGAAGTTGTAGTAGTGGTTGTACTGGGCTCCCTGGCTGCTGCTGCTGGGATGGAAGGAGCTGTAGTAGGCGGGAGAAGGTCCCGCAACCCGCTGCAGCTGGTCTGGCGATGGAACCTCCTGAGAAGAGCTGCTGGAAGGGGTGAAAGTGCCACTGCTCAGCTGTCCAGCAGAGAAGTTCCTGTGATGCAGGTCACTGCCGAGACTCCCAGTCAGCCGGCTGCCTCCGCCGCTCAGGGAGCTCATGCCGCTGAAGAAGGTGCTGAGGCAGCTGGGGGTGGATGAAATGATACCGGAGGGAGAGGAACTTTTTGGATGGTCCCTGGCAGAAGGCGAGGGGTCCAGCTCTGGGGGTGGGCTGTTGCCACAGGGTTTGCCTGCGGCTGGGATGGGTCGCTCTTCCTCGGCCTTCAGGCCCCCCAGAGAGGAGGCTGCGGAGGCGGTCGCCGGGGCGTTGGGCTCAGAGCGCCGCTTGCGTTTGCGACGGAAGTTCCCATTGTCAAACATCTTCTCACAGTTGGGATCTAAGGTCCAGTAGTTTCCCTTCCCTGGTGGAAAACAGGAGAAACAAGAGAGAAAGTCAAATTGCGTGTCAGCGAGCCCCGCCGCAGGCAGATAAGCGATACCCATGTCTTGTCCGACCCGCACAGCACTCACACCTCTCCTACACCTGTCATCCAGCACAAGGACCCAAAACCTGGCTCCGGGACATCATCACATCTTCTCCTCCAGTGCCCAAGCCAACCTGAAGGCCACATGGAGGATGGATGGAGCTTAAACCTCCCTGGAAGATCCACACCTCTCCCTCAGACCTGGCCAAAGGGGGCTGCGGTGGCACTAGCCGTCCCCACACACCTCTTGCCCGTGCCCAGGCCGGACAGGAGCAGTGACCCCACAACGTTCCCCCAAAAAGGCCCTAGATCGGCACGTCCCCTCCCTGCCGGGCCGCCCCAGCACCCTCCCGGGCGCGCCCGCCGCCCACCGGCTGATGCCCCGGGGCCGGCCCGGCGAGCGGCGGGCAGGCCAGACGAGCCGTGAATCACGGCCCAAGGAGCCGGGCCTTGCACAACCGGCACTCCCGGCCGCAGCCCACCCGGACAGCCCGGGGAGTGCGGGCTGGGG
>NW_015090793.1:9613306-9711587 GCF_001431845.1 Calidris pugnax
CCCCCCCCGCGCCGCTCCCGTCCTCTATTGCCGACCCCAAACCGCCCCCCCCCCGACGGCGGCCTCGGTGGCCCCAGACCAAAAATCCCGGGGGGCTGCGGCTCGGCCCCCTTATAGGCGCTGCCGTGCGCCCGGCCTCCCCGCCCGCGGCCGGGGCCGGCAGCAGCCAGTAGCGCGGCTCGGCGGCGGGGGGGGAGGCGGAGGGGGGCAAGGCCGAGCCCCAAAAGCGGCTATGCCCCCCCCCCCGCCCCCCCCCCCCCGGGGCTCTCCTCTCAGGGACGGTTCCCCCTCCCCGCGATCGTCCCTGGTCCCTTCGGCCCCGAAATTGAGGTCCGGGGGAGATGAGCATCGCTGCGGTTGCCCCGACGGGAGCACGAAGGCTGAAATTCGCCTAAACTGGGCTATTTATGTGTAATTTTGCCTCCCGTCTCGTAACAGCCCGGGCTGAGATCGCAGTTAATTAGCCCCGGATAAGGAATTGCCCGAAATTAAGCAAACAAACGGCATCGGCGTGGTCGCTCGTAGTGCGGGAGGAAAGGGCTGGCGGTCGCGGGGCGCGATTTAATGAATAAAAGTTGATTTTCGCTTTCGTGCTTCGGGGGAGCTGGAGGCAAAGCGCATCCTTTTGCAGAGGAAAAGCTCCCGGGTGTTCATACCGATCCCCGCACCCCGGGGTTTATACAAGGACCCGCTCCCGAAAATCCTTCTCGTCCGGGGCAAAGCACACGATCGGACCCACACGTACAACAAGTAAAATACGGCCAACGGAGCGGGAGAATTTAGTCTTTGTCAGTCGCTTAGAAGTTGTAAATCCCCGAGTTTTAAACGGGATTGTTACTTCGTTCTCTGCTGGTAAAAATGCATAAATTTCCACTTTCCAGGTACAGATGCGAAGTGGTTTCCCCGAGGTTGCAAGTGCCTGGTGTCTTGACTTGACATCAGGATTTTGGGGACAGGGGAGCGTTTGGGAAAAGTCTTTGTGTTTTATGTTTTCGATAAAATAGTTATAAACGCACATGTAAATCAGTGAGGCCGGATCGAGGCAGCTTTCCCGGGCTAGGTCCAATTCCAAATTTTCATCGAGCAGGGATGTGACAATTGGAGAATTTTCACCATTATATTTCATTTTAAAACGAGTGGACAGACACTTTGGGGACACAGAATCGATTAAAAGTGAGTGTGGTGAAGAATTATGATTTTGAATTCCCTCCTTTTTTTTTCCTGAATTTCCTACGGGGAGGTGTTTGGGTTTTTTTGGTGTTGGGGGGTTTGAGGGTTTGGTTTTTTCCTTGTTGTTATTTTGTGTCTTTTTGTCTCTGTTGCTGATTTTATTATGCATCTTTTGGGGAAAGACCTTACTGTGTGTATTTGGATAGCCAGAGCAGCAGGAGAAAATTTTACATTATGCTCTGCAGGGTGTCTTTTTCCTTCTCAGCTTCCTACCCTTATTATTTATAACAGCTCCTCATTTCTTTGCAGAAGAGTCGCACTGGAAAATGCTGATTTGAAGTCTGACTGGACAACAGGCATCTAAAACAAGCAGTTTGTGGGGAAATCACGGCTAAAAAGAGCATCTAAATGACAAGAAGCAGGTAGATTTTTAAAAAGCAACTTCCCTCAGTGTTTGAAGAGCTAAACCAAAAGTGTTGTTCTCTAAAATTGCAACAAATCAGTGTTTATCCGTTTGCTCAAAAACCCCGTGATCGTTGGAGGAGGGAGAGGAGCAGTCAGTGATATTGCTGTATCGCTCGAAATTGCGATTTTTGCTTCAGGGATTTGATGTATTTGGGCAAAGGCAGAGCCATCTAGAGGAACAGCCTGGCTACGACGAGGCGGGGAAGGCAGTTTCTCTCAGAGGCACGGTATGCTGCCTTTGAGTTGTCTGTAGCTGATTTCTCTGCTTCCAACAAAGGAAACGGGTGAGAAAATAATGCTGAATTAGCTCTAATAAAAATACGTGTCCTCAGAAAACTCCACCTTGCTTTACCAAATGGTAAGGAATGTGAAACAAAAATAGCTATAGAGAGGTTACTCCATAGCCGGGATGGCACGGATATGCAAACCAACACTTAATTTAAAGAGTGGGGAGAATGAAGCTTTGATGGCGTGACGGCTGTAAAAAGGTTTAATTTCCTTTAATGCGTTTATCCTGCAAGTGGCATGCAGCCTTGCCTCAAAACGCCGTCAGCTCTCAGTGCAAACCTGCCGTTCCCTGCTGCCGGGGCAGGAGGAGAGCAGCGTGAAGGGATCTGCTCTGCCTCTCTGCTTTCCAAGTGGGGCTGTTTTCTGGAGAGGTCTGGGAGACCTTTGCCTTTCCCAAAACACACCAGGAACTGGCGAGCGAGGCGCTGGAAGGCGAAACTGCAGTCGGTTCCAAGGTAGGAGTTGGAGGCGACTGTCCACCAGCATGAGCAGAGTTGGGCTTGAGCAGTGCTGTGGAACTGCTCTGGCATTCCCGAGTCGCGGGGACGTTGGTTGGCACTGGATTTAGGAGTGTGGCAGTGGGGTCTGCCAGGTAGAGGGGCTCATGGCACCTGGGAGTCGGGGCTGGGATTGCCTGACAACCTCTCCAGCCAGCTGCCCCGGAAAGTGTTTTCAAGACTTCCCGAGGAAAAGGGCTTCAGGAGAGCAAAGTCCTCCCCGACCTTGCCCTGTGGTAGCCACACCATTCGCTCTGGTGGTGTGCTGGTCCCTGGTGTGCATGCGGCAAGCGCTTTCCCCCCTGCTAGGAAGACACTGTCTTTGCCTCTAAGGCCCTGCTCCTCTGAACATGTAGGCACAGGCTTAACTTTCCTGTTGTGTACGGCTGAACACGGAAACCTGAAAATGCTTCAGACCTGCGCACCCAGCCTCGCAGCAGGAACCGATACCTGCACCCACCTGGGTCTCTCTCTGTTTCTCAAGGATGCTGGGGTCTGGGCACAGGGAACGTGTTGGAGGATTGGGATGTAATAACCCATATTGACTGTTGTTGAGTTTATCAGTAGGAGAGAGACCAGGATCCCTTCCATGGCTCCGAATTGCTGCAGTGAAGCAGGAATCACAGGTTTGGTTTGTTCTGGCTGCGTTTGCAAGAGGCAAGGCAGTAACTCGATGGCCCACGTATAAGAGAATTCTTCATTTCCAGATTGTGTCTTTCTCCAGAGTCATCAATGATATTGGGAATGAGTTCTTCATCCTCTGGGATGAAGGAGGCAGGAGACAGGACAGGAGAATTAATCTTTTTTATTGTAGTGGTCCAGGACCATCGCTCCACTCTCAAGTATATCAAGGAATTGATTAAGAACAGCTCAAACTAAATTTAAACTAAATTTTAAAAGGGAGTAGTACCACTCCCTTATTTACAGCTAAACCTACTGCTTCCTAGACTGGGTGCTTTACGCCTATTAATCTGCTCTAAGAAAGTCTCTTTTTTTTCTCTCACCCTCTTATTTGTCCTGCAAATGGGTAACAGAGAGAGAATGTCTGGTGGTGTGCAATAGATGCGTTGCTGCCATGAGTTTGGGAAGGGTGTTCTGTGTATGTGTATACAGGTTGAAGTAATTTTTATCCCTTACCTAATGAGAATAATGTATATTCTTCTCTCCCTGTATCTAGTCATCTACTGGACTGAAGTTCTGGCAATCAAATTTTGCCAGCTCACCTTATGATAAGATCAGTGGTTTTCAAATCTTTCTTGATTTTTCAGACCCTACAACATTTCCTGGGGAGATGTCCTCATTCCACAATTTTTCAGGCTACCAACGAGAGGCTTGGTTTGGTTTTGTTCCTAGTTCATGGTCTCCCAGAAAAGCACTGCAGGCTGCAGACCGAGGGTTAGCGTTTTGGAATAGCAAATAGCATGATGCAGTCCCTCGACTCCACCACCAAGCGAGGAATAAATCATAGTTTATCGCAAGCTGTAGTTACTCCAGCACTTTAGGCTGTCGAGAGCGAAGGCCATTGCTGAAAGAAGCTGTTCTGCTCTGTGTCCACTCCCAGATGCTGCTTCTGTCTGCTGTGCTCACACAGATATTTCTGTGGCTGTGCACTGGGGCACTGATGCAGTTCTAAAGGAACACCCTCTCCCCAGTCCTCTTTTTTCTTCTTTTTTTTTTTTTTCCCTTTTTTTCCCCCCCTCAGGATAGTTTTAGTTCGGGCCTGCCTAGCCCCTTCCTGAATGAGAGCTTGTTAGTCACTGATTAGCCAAAGTTTTGATAAAAGCTTCATTGTTTGTAACCTCTGTAACCTACCCGGCGCTGTGCTCCTAATAAGAGCGGGATTAAATAGACACCTTGGGAGTGAGACAGTTGCAATTGGGAATTTCAGAGTGTAAAGGGACAAAGGGATATGGCCAGGCTTCAGTAGCTCTGCGTGCCAGAGGCGAGTTCACCAAAACTGAGAAAGAAGCCTGACTTTTGGGTTTTGGGGGGAAGAGGAGCCTGGTGGGAGACAGAAGGAAGCCAGCTGTTTGCAGGTGGATTAAGCACACACGCCAGGTGTTTGAAAGCACGTTTGCAGAAGCTCTGAGCGCCCTGCATTCCTCCTGCTCCTCTTTGTAAGATTCATAAAAAGGCATTTTAAAATCCCCACTCAGATCTCACGAATTTAATCCTTCCTCATTTTATTTTTGCAACAATAAAAAAATCCACCTGACAACGAGGTGTGACTAACTTGGTAGTATTGGACCGTGTCTTTTCCAGGAGGAGCGTTTAGCAGGGAGCTTCATCCCTCCTGCTTAAAGCTGGAAGCTGACCTGGGCTGAAATAAGGCAACATCCTTGTAGTTTTTACCTGTTTTGGATGTGTAATGGGATATTTGAAATGGAGCTTAGTGCTCTGGGCTGGTTGCCCTATAGTTATCACTCCTATAGAGTAAGGTAAAGGCTGGTATCTTTTGATTTTAATTCATCTGGATAGGCCACCTCTGCCCTGGAGTGAGTAGTGTAAGTAGAAAAACATAAAGACAAATTTATGGTCAGCTAAGGTAAAAATAATCGAAACTGTTAGTAGATAAAGGCAGTTGCTGCCTTCACCACCACCACAAGGAAACGGAGGAGTATTAAATTAATATTTCTTTTCCATGTTTGTCTGGGGGAGAAAATCAGATAGTGTATTAGTATCAGGAGGTGGTGAAAGAGCATTTTGGGCTCCATTAATAACTAGGGATTATGTTAAATAGCAACCACATAAATTAAATATTTTGTGATTAGCCAGTCCCAGTAATTCACAGCCAAGAGTTTCAGAACTCTTGGAACCAGGAATATATCGTGTGGGCCATTAATGCTGACTTTTCATTTTGGGGCACTAGAAGGAGTTTAGAGGACTAAGAAAGCTGATATTGGCTCATTATTTAAAAGGATTGGCCAAATGACTTGGGTAACGCTAGGACTGTCAGCCTGTCACTGTTAAAGGCAAGAAATAGTGGGCACATCACTTGATTAATGAATTCTTAAAGGAAGGCAATGCAATCGATGTGAATGAGTGAGCATATATAGAAAATAGGCCTTGTCAAATCTATTTGCTGTTGTTCTCCCGTAAGAGCGAACAACTCTGCATGTAACTGATTTGTGAACGTGTTTGGTTAATACCTTGTCAGAGGTGGAATTTTTAAAAAGGGTATAAAATCAACATGGTGCAAATTCAGTGGATCTAACTGGTTAAACAGAGATTTCCGAATGTCACTGTGAAAAATAAATCCTTGAGTCTCTATGCAGGGAAATCCTGTGGCAACTGGCTCATTACTCTGTTTCTGTCATTGATCTGGGGGGAAAATAAGGAATCATTGTAGACCAAATGTGCAGGAGTCAAAAACTGGGGCTACAGGGTGTTAAATAATGAAGAGGACAGTTCACTGACACAGAGGTACCTTGATCTCTGTACAGCAACTGGGAGCAAATGAGTAGAGTGTATTTTGATAAGGAGAAGCAAAAGGACACATTTAGGAACAAAATCTGAGATTCATGACTGATGGAGTCCGTCCTGGAAATTATTTTTTTTTTAAAGTTGTTGGGGGTTTTTGTGAATAACGATCTGTTCATTGTTGTGATCTTGGTATGAATGAGCCATAGGAATAAATAACGATCTTAAGGGTTGTTTCCAACCTAAATGATTCTATGAATTATGATTATTTCATATTGGTAGTGCATCAAATTATGATAGCACCTATAAAATCATGAGTAGTGGGGTAAAGTAACAGGGATGAAGTCGTTCACTCTCTAGTCAAATACAAGAGCTAGGGGTCATAAAATAGAACTAGTAGGAACCATGTTCCTGAGAAGATAGCACTGCACACAACATACAGCTGAGCCTTGAAGCTTCTCAAGGAACTCCCTTTAATTACTTAGAGGAAGGGAATATTATGGGTAACATATTTGCAGTTTATAAATACCCATGCAAGAGCAGAAGTGTGAAGATAAAGGGTAAAGCTGTAAAAAGAACCAGTGGCCAGAACTGATGCAGAACAGGTAGAAGGGGCTCAATTTATCAGCTCACGCAGGGGTAGCTGGGACTATTTGAGGTGGTTTGCATTCTCTGGTGGTCTCCCACTGGCACTGTTTCAACTATGTCAGGCATTGCAGATACTCAGATACTGTAGGGAACCTCAGACAGCTCTAAACAGCTTAATGTGCAGCTGAATTAAGTGCAAAGTATCAATTTTTACTATCATGCATAATTGTTAGAACAGCGTATCAGAACTCACTGTGGATTCTCCACGAGTTTGAAAATCAAGGTGTGACTTTTTTTTCTAATCGGAGGGAATCGGAGATTAGTTTGGGTAAAATTTCACTCCTAGTGAGCCAGTTAGAGATGTACCAGCATAATAGTGTGCACCTTTCAAAAATCAGGTGGAAAGACAAGGTAGCGATGCCATATGGGAAAACTTTGTTTTAAGGCAATGGTGCAAAACACAAGAGAGGCATCAGCAGGAATCACAACAGTAGAAATAAACCCCTGGTCAACCCAAGATTTGTCACATTTCAAAAATCAGCTCTTCAGTTTGGGTCTGTTGGACAGGTTCTGTAGCGCTTATGGACATATGGGCTCCTGTGACAGATACTGAAGAAGAATTCCCTTGATTTCTTTGAAGAATTTCAGGCAATTTAACTACCAGTCAAGGCATGCCTAAGCCGTACCTTGGGAGTGAACCGTTCATGTACCTAGTGACTGATGTTCATGACTGATTGGCACATGCCAAACATTGGCAAAGGCAATACTAACCAGGAGCAAATATGGCAAGTGCCTACAGGCTTTCATGAGGTTCTACAGTTTCTACATATGCAAAAAGAAGTGCAAGTGCAAACTAAATAGGCAACAGAGCTGAAAAGCTATGATTGGCATTTAGGAAGACCAAAATTAGCAATTAGAGGAAGAACAAATACTGGGTATCCCCTGAAGCAATGGTCTTCTGCAGTCATAACCTCATCATCTGTCTCAACATTTACTTAAAATGGCTTGGTGAGAAAGAAAGCAGGCAGCTACTGAGCCTGGGTGTTAGAAGGCATTCTCCACCTGGCCAGGGGTAAGCAGAATGTATAGGTGAAAAAACATACCCTCAGCAGCCATACCCAGAGCTGCACAGAAGTCAAATAGCAAGGGCAGTCAGGGAGAATTGGTTTAAAAAGCAACGCAGCATTAAAACATTCTTGTGAAAGTCCAAGTCAAGATGGCCCTTTATAACAGATGCTAAGGAAGAAGAACAAACACACAACATTAAGCATACAACATCTCTATGCGTACAACAAGCATACAACATCTCTACAACATTAAATTTGAGGAGAACTCCCTCCTTTCAGAAAAGGACAGGATGAAGAGATGGGTGAAATATTACCAGACTCTTTACAGATGACCGATCAAGAGATGAAGAGATTCTCAGTGTTTGGGAGATTATAACGCTTCAGGGGCAGGATGAGAAGAAGAATCTTGATGGCAGAGGTTGCAAAGAAGGGTCAGGAGACTGAAGAAATCAGAGGGGCTGAGAATGGATTGATGGAGCTGCAGCATGGGTCATTGACCCAGCCAGGCAACTGTACGTTATCAGGGAAGAAAAAATACCCTGAACAGGGAAAAAGGATCCTAGTAAGCAAATTCCCACAATGGTGACCTTTCAAATTCTCTGCATTTCCTGATACCTAAGCAAATTCCTCATTGTGTTCCTTGCTGGAGGATTCAGAAGGTGGATTCAGTTTCTTCAAAGCAAGAGGGACACTACAGCAAAACCAGTGCAAGAGGCTGGTCACTGGCAAGTTCAGAGATACCAAGAACTTCAGTTGCACAATTTCTGAAAGTCATTTGACCCAGCATGTTGCAATAGATGTGTGGAGTGTCCTAGGGCTATAAGATATGTGTAAGAAGCTGCTGAAGAACATTATGAAGAGGTGAGGTCAGCAGTCCTGGTCAAGAGCAAGCTGAACAACTGGTTCAACACAACGACTGGTAGCAGACAGGGTGACTTGATAATTTGCAGCAACTTCTGGAGCTGCCTGTAGGAAGTGAAGGATGGAGTTACAGTCACCAAAGACTTTAGGCAAATTCAGACAAGGAGATCAAGAGCTTGAGGATGACCACATCTTCAGTGGTGGTGCCAGTTCATCAGATGTGCCAAGTCAGGTTTCTGTGTCTGATGACGAATGATGCAGATCAAACATTGGCGTGGGCCAGATGAGGACCAGGAGGAAAGGGAGAAAGGATGAGAACTACACAGTCAGGTAGCAGCAGGGTGGACAAGATGGACTGCCCTATTTAGCTGAGAAATTTCACCACACAGGACAGCAACAGATCCCTCTACAGAGGCATAGGTCATCTGAAACAGTCATGAAAAGGCACACAGAAATCATGAAAGCAAAAATCAGGCTACTCAGTAGGTCCTTGTCCTTGCTCTATGTGCAAAGAAATGAACAATCAGGAAGGCAAAAAAAAAAAGACAGCTGATATTTACAACGAAATGTTCTAGATTGTGAGACGGTGTCAGAAATGGGACATCCAGCAGTAGGATTTTACAGAAGGGATGATCATCTGTTTGAGGAAACTCTGGCTGCTGGCTGACTGGATAATCAGTTTAAAGGTACCTTGTTCTTCATTTTGGTAAAGGGAAGAGGATTAAGATGCTGATGGCAGGAGAAACTAGACTTTTGGTTTTCATTTTGATTTTTTTTCTTTTGCTTTACAATTTTCTTGACAGAGCTGTGTACCCCTCTGTACTGAATTTACACCTGCCTCTGTAAGCTACTACTTCCTAGTCTTCCTTCATAGACCCTTTGAGTCTGTGGTCTGTGGAACTGAAGGAGTGGATGACATGAGAAAATGAGTCTATATTTGCTGAGCACTTGAGAATGACTTGTAACTGTCCTTTATGGTCTGTGGGACAAAAAAAAAAAAAAGGCAAACCTCTCTAAAAATGGAGATGGCAAAGACAAGAGAACTGAGAGGGAAAAGGAGGAAACAGAAGATTTATGCATGCAGCGCTTTCAGGTTTATCCTTGAGCAATGGAGCTGCTTTGAGTTTCCAAACACTGGACCTATGACACCAGATCACTCTAATGGGCCAAGCAGACAGAGCCCTGCCAGACAGCAACCAGCACCGAGTGTGCAGAAGAGGAGGCAAAATCCAACTTTAATTTCCACGCTCTCCTCTTGACGGGTAATGTGGCTCGTTACAAGTCCGGAGGTTTCTGCGGAGCGGTGAATTCACATTGTGTAGTCCCAAAGTTTTGGATGAGATCCCTAAAAAAATCCTGGCCATCATATGTGCAGGATGGAGAGAACTGGATGATTTAATTTGGGCTGTAGGAAGGGTGAGTGAGAGAGAGGTGATTGAGCAGCATCAAAGGGTGACAATCAATTTGAATTTCCCCAGAAGTGATGTTGATGCCTGTGTTGCTTCTCCCTGTGCTTTTTCTTTAATTAAATACCAAATGTTCCATTAGTAGTTGGAATAACATGCTGTTCTTGGGGAAAAGAAACTCCAAGTAATCCCTTTATCTGCTAAAATAGATGATTTCTAGTAGATTAAACAATGGCCTTTCAGCTACCAGAGCATAGTTCAGGCCATAATTGAAGTCCTCTCCTTGGCCTCTCCTCAGTCCCTCGCAGCCAGTAGTCCGTAGAGACCCATCATCAGAGATAACCTCGGTGACTCTTGTCTGTAGTGAGTGTTTCTCCAGATGAGGAGATTAGTCAGAGATAAAGCATATTACCTGAAAATAATAAGTGATTACGGACCCGGACTGTCTCCCCACATTCATTTCATGCTGGTTAACCCTTGAAAAACTGGCTGCTGGTAGGATTTAGGTCTTGAAAGAGGAGGGAGGGTAAAGGAAGGTTTCCTGTGTCTTAGTGGAAAAGGAGAAATTTCACCTTTTGTTTTCCATTTCTTACTCTGGGTGGAGATTTCTGGGCATGGCAGGAGGCTCTCAGCTCCTTGCATTGCTGCAGCCCACGGTCTGTGGAGGAACCAGGGCTGTGCCTTGCAGTGTTCTTGTGGGGTGCCATCACCCTCTACCTCCCTGTAATGGTCAGCTTGAAGCTGCAAGGTCTTAAAACTCCTTTGCAAGTCATCTACCATTTACTTGATAGTGACATAGAAATTACTGGCTGCCTAGTACGTACACACTGGCTGTATTTCCACTGCTGCATTAAACAGGACCAGGTCATGGGCCTAGCCAGTGACCTGCTGTAGTCTGTAAGGTTAAATTATTAGCATGGTCCAGGCGTGTTTTGCGGTTAACAGTACTCTTCCATGCCCAGGCATGGCTGAGAGGCTATAAACTTTGCAGTGGGGAGTTTCCATGGGACTGGTCTCCTATGGGGAGTGCTGGCTGCCCTGTGGGGATATGAGCTCGGGGCCAAAGAACAATTCCTGGTATTTTTTCCAGCACGGATGTACCTACTCTGACTCGACAACACAAAACCATTTATAGCTTTCATATTCATTCATCAACAGGAGATCAAGAGAAATACAAAAAACTAACAAAGTTTTCATAGCAAATTGTCTACATGTCTAGGAGAAAAAAAAAAAAAAAGAACATACTGTGTTTTTCTAGAAATTCGGATTGGTTGCCTAGGTAGGATGGAGAGAAGAAATGTAAAAGAAAACTCAGGTTGAAATGCCTTGAAATCTGCTTATGGGGCATTGCTGTTATTATCAGTGCTGGGTGTGAGCTCCTACGCTGCAGAAAGCAAGCATCCTGATGGGAAGATCTTCTCCTTGGTCTCCCTGCAGATATTATAGGTTATTTCTAGAAATTCGGATTGGTTGCCTAGGTAGGATGGAGAGAAGAAATGTAAAAGAAAACTCAGGTTGAAATGCCTTGAAATCTGCTTATGGGGCATTGCTGTTATTATCAGTGCTGGGTGTGAGCTCCTACGCTGCAGAAAGCAAGCATCCTGATGGGAAGATCTTCTCCTTGGTCTCCCTGCAGATATTATAGGTTAATTCCTGGCCCCATTCAAGTCACTGGGAATTTTGTTAACGACTTCATTAGGGCCACTGCCGCCTCTTGCGTTTCATTCATAAAAGGCGTCTTCCCAGCTCTCATGCCATTACAGCATCCTCCGTCTGTCATCGGGCTGGGCTCCTTGAGTGAGGGACGAGCGGGTTCATCCTTCTTCCTCTAAATGCTTCGTCGGCCGCTCCCTTGAAAACTGTAAATAAAGGCCGCTGGGGATAGCTTTTCTGCTTGACCCCTCACCTGAAATGAAAATAAAGGTGACTGAATTTCATCCTGATGCGGAGCTCCTTCCCGGGCTGGCTCTTTCCCCTAGCTGTTGACAGTTACCTGCCAAGCCCCGTGGTTACCTTTGATTTTGCCGTAATGACATCTCAGTACTTAGGGTGGCTCTGGGACTGTAATCCTCTCTGCAGCCTTAACCAATTTATGGAGTAACCTGAGACCAGGCTCTCGCTTCCCCATGATTTTGCCTCTTGTTAGCAGTCACCAAAGGTATCAACAAACTAAACGCAAAGGGTTTATTTTATTACATGCCCAGGGTTGGCAAATATCTGCCTGCACACCTGCTGTAAAGCTGCCTTGAGAGGGTAGCTGCATGTGCTTGCCACATTAAAACTGCACAGTATTTTATTTCCCCAACGTGTGCTGCTGAAACAAATAACCAGGCAGCACTCCAGAAAGCAGTTGAGAGCAGCGGTGAAGGTTCAGCAAAGTGGGATTTATCCACACTTTTGCCATGGATTTTCTGTGTGATCTGCAGCTCGCTTTGTCTCAGAGTGCTTCGTCTTTAAAATCCTTCAAGTCAAAGTCCTTTATCTGTCTTGTGTGTTTAGACTGTAAGCTCTTCAGGGCCAGGGCTTTTTTTGTTGGCATAACAGCTTTTATAATAACTCTCCTCTGATCTTTAGAGGACCTACCTGTGCGTGTATAATACAGTTATAAAAGAGCAACCTCAGCTTCATCACAGTGAGTGATCCTGGCATTAGAGGAGGACACGAGTCCTGGTCGCTGCTCCCTAACCTGTATTAATTGGCTTTTCTGAAGGAAATCTCAGGGCAGATGATTTACACAGCAGCGGAAGTAGGAGGAGGATCCCCGGGAAAGCAAACACTTGAGACTTCAAGGTGGGATGACTTCGGTGGCACACTTCTCTAATGACCATCTGATCCAGGAGATGCCCACTTCCTAAGCACAGATCAAAGACAAAAGGTGACTTCTGAAATGACATGCAACCACCTCTCACATTGCTTAAATTCTCTGCTCCTGCTAGCGTTTGATCTCACTTTACTTTTCCTGTCACTGGGTGCAGGTGGTTGCTTTATTCTCCCTGACAAGTTTAGATCAGCTGAACAGCTAATGGCTGCAGTGGGAAAATGTCCCCGTTGTAGATCCAGTCCAAACCTTGGTGCAGTCAATGGAAAGGCTCCTCTTCACTGTAGTCAGTTGTGGATGAGATCTAGACGAGCTGATTTGGAGTGGCCATTATCCTGCAAAACTTTCCTTTGAGCAGTAGATGTGATTGTATTGTGAGGGGAGACTCAAGGAAAGTCCAGCTGACTGAAACCTTGAGCTCCTCCAGATGTGGGAATATGGCTTGAGGATTTTCCACAACATATTATAATTCTAGCGCATATATATGTATAAATACATATAAATACAATTCTCCTGTATTTGTTGCTAGCAATGACTTGTGCTTCTTACTGTGGGCTTTGTATGGTGGCTTCACTGACTGCTGGTGAAAATGTCAGGCTCTTGGCCTGCAAGATCTGTGACAAATGTGATTGTGAAAGGCATAAGTCAAGCCAATGTCATATTTTAAACAGAGTTATGTTCGATCAAGAGCTTCCCTGAGACCTGGGTCTCTTGTGTTCAGTGCTCTGAATTTCTCCTGTTATTCCAAGGTGTCTGTAGTGTATGGGGCTGTTCTGCCTTACTGGTTTGAGCCCATCTCTGATTTTAACTGTCTCCTTCCAAGGAGAAAGAGAAGCAGAATTTACCTAACAGGCAAGCTCTTAACAAAGCCTCGGATATCTGATACACATAATGGTCCCAGAGGCGTGTTTACTTTGGACTGAGTGAGTGAGTGAAAACCATTTTGGAAGGGCTTTTTCACCTCTAGCAACTTAACCTAACGAGGAGAAAAGTGATGTGGTTAAAGGGCTATTTAAACAATGGCATTAGTGAGCAGATTTAGGTTCTTGGGCAGTACATACATGTATTTGCCTTACACAGGTGCATAAATATGCATTGATTTGTATCACAGCCCATGTCACATAGACAGTGGTGAGATTTCAGCCATCCTCTGCTGATGGATGGTTTTTTTGGGGGAACCGTGAGCAAACAGCTGATTATTTTAGGAGGCTACAGAAGAACTGCCTGAAGATTTGGGACGCCACCCCTGAGTTCACCAGCTTCCTTTGTCTTCTCTGGAGGAGTGTTTGTGCAACAAGGAGTTTTGACTTTGAGGGCTCAGTCCTGTAACCAATTTAGGTGGCTGCAAGAGAGCTACAGGTGCCTCAGATTTAGACTGAAGGATGCTGCTCATTTCTGACCACAAGGTGCCATAAATGCCTGCACCAATTGATCAAGAAAACTGGAGAGAACCGTGAAATAAATGACTCCATGGGAAATCTTCTCATGCCGGACTGCTGCACTGCCACGAAAGTTCATGTTTTTAGACCCAAATGGATGACTGACCTCACGCTGACAGAACGCGCTGTCAACACTCATCCCTTGAAGAAGAGTCTCCCCTTTGCGCTTTGTCTCCTCGTGGTGATAACGTGAATGGAGATTCACAGATTACGCCCTGCCTCTTTCACACGATGGGGGTCCTGCTTACCAATCACTTCCCTCTTTCAACATCCTCATGGGGGCAATGAATCTTATTCCTAGGCCAAAGAGCGCTTGTCAAGAGCTGGGTTGACAGGCAGGTATGTCCTCCTTGGCCATGTTTTCTTGCATTGAATTGTTAATAGCTGAGATGGTTCACCTGAACCCTGCTGGTACCCAGCGCGCAGTACCTTGCAAAAGAACAATACAGGCTTAGATAGCACCGTGGCCATTTCACAAGTAGAAAAAAATAGCAAATAGGGGAAGTTAGGGCCAAATTGAGGTAAAATTCATCTCTGTGTCACGCCCCATATGCCTCTGCAGTCTTACTGAGGCTGTGAGACTGACTTTCCAGAGGCATGTAGGTACCTCTAAGTGCAGGGAAATGTCTAGCAGGATGTCGGAAAGGATCTGTACAGATCAGGTACACAAATTTCATTGTTTTACGTTATAAATGAAGTCCTTGACTTTAAACTCTTCCTATCTGATTTTAAGGGACCTGAATTCAGCTGTCACACGTTTGGGCCCATCAGAAAATTCTGCCAAGGTGCTGGTAAAACACATAAGTGCCTGCCTTTGACAGCCCGGTCCTGGGTGGCTTGTTGTAATTCCTTTATATCCATGCACATAGCGTGATGTGGAGGGGTCAAAAAGACTGGCACCCTCTGAAAATCTCCCTGAATGTTTGGGCTGAGCATTGCCTTGAGAAACACAAGCACTTACATTTAGGTACCTTATTTAGGCTCCTGACCCTGGAAATCTCAGCCGTCACCTTTCTGGAGAATTGTGGAAATAAACCAGATATTTAAGAGCAATTTTGTCCTGCAGATGTTTCTAATGCAGTGCTGGTCTTCAGCATTAGCTTTTCTCTTTGAGGTGTGCAGTCAGTGCACAGACAGGAACCCATGCAGGGTACAATGAGTCTTCTTCAATGAACTCCTAGGGCAAGGACGGTTTAGAAAAACACACAGGGAGTATTTAGTTGAGGAAAGGTGGGGAGGAAAAGGCACAGTGTTTCACCTGGTCAAAAAAAAAATGACAAAGCAACCCTGTGGCTGTGATTCACAGGTAACATTGAAGTGCTTGGTGCTGCTTTGTGTAGCCCAGCAGAGTTTGAATGGTCTCACGGTAGTTAATGCCATAGGGGAGGGGTGATTCCAGCTTATTTGAACTCAACACAGTCTTTCCATTCACTCCAGTTGTACGTTTCCCTCTTGGTGCTTCTCATGAGCAGCCTGCACTGAGCACTGTGTGCAGGGCTGCCAGGGGAGGGATCTGACATGCAGAAGCATCCTTCTGCTGAGTGTCCTTGTATCAGGGGGCTCAGAGAAATCTGGGACCATTGCAGGGAATTGGTATTGTGAGAAAGGTAATGGCACTGCAGCCCACAAATGTCTGTGAAGGAAGTTAAAAAAAAAAGTCCTAACATATAAAACCACTTAAAAAAAGAAAAAAAAAAGACATGTGGCTGGTTTACTTTTTCTCCATATCTGAATTAACAACGTGGAGACAGATAAGCTCTCTCGGAGGTATAGAAAGATGAGGAGTGGGAGTTTGGTTCCTACCCACTTCTAATTCAGATTATGTTGGTAATTATCAGCCCTATCATTTGGCATTTGGGAAGAAGAAATGGGAAGCTGAACAGCGATAATGGGCTGCTCCTGCATGAACTCTTCTGGCAAAATGCCTTTTAATTTCGTGTGAGCTGTGCCTGTGAGAAGACGGAAGGATCAAGCCATCATCAAGGAAGATTAGGATTTGGAGCCAGGTTTTGGAAAATTTCTCCTATCTCAGTTATGAATCAGACACCTTAGGTGAAATTCAGATCCTACTGAATAAGCATTTTGGTTTTTGAGTTTAGCAGGGCCAGGATTTCACCTCTAACTTCAAATATATCCAAACGCTGCTGTGCATGCAGCTTGGAGCTAATTACCAATGTTACATCCTAAAATTGTATCTCATTTAGATTAATCTTGTACCACCTGATTCTGCTTCTCCTGTAACTGAAGTGAGTTCCGATGCTGAGTTCAAGATGTTGGCACTGTCCCTTTATTACTGTGCTGCTTTACAGAACACCGATATTTTTAAAAATGAATCTTCTTAATTTATATTATTCATAATAACTTTAGAGTGCAGGCTTGGTTTCATTTACACCAGAAATAGGATCCTTTTTCTCTCTCCTGGAAGGAAGACACTCTCAAGGGGTTACTGATATTTGTGTGTTTGACTTTAAGGCAGAAGTTTGTTCCTAATTAATTGAATAAGTGCTTTAATCCCTGGCCTGAGGGCTTCCCATAGAGCATTAGCTGTATTAAGAAGGAAATGGAGTGTAATCCCTTTAATACAAGCACAGGAGAACACGAGAGTTTCACATTTCTGGAAATAATTTCTCTCCTTGTTGCATCATTTTTTTAAAATAATAATTTGCATAAAATAATGTGGGGACGAAGGGCTTCTCCTCCTGCCTGACTCCAGTGCTGAGGTGTTAGCAGCACCCGATGCTTGCCAGAGCTCCAGTTACAAGCTGGTGCGTAACAGGGTACAAAGAGAAATAACTCTGGAAATTCAGGTCATTCTGACAGTGCCTGTGAACCCAGGTCTGTGGAGAGGAGAGTGTCATCTTTCTGACTTGTCCACCATCACGAGCATTTGCTACTATTAGCACTACTGCAGTGCCAGAGAACCTCATTTCTGAACAGATATCCAGGCTCATGTGTAGCTACAGAAACTGGACTCTTGGATGAGATTCAGCTGACCAAACCCAGGCTTTCTGAGAAAGCAGTTTATTTCAACCCCAGGTATATATCTATGTTGGTCACATGAATTGGGCTAAACAAGCCAGGAAGGATCAGCTCAGAGGGAGACATCCTCTTTGTGAACATCTAAAATTAGGTGAGATTAGTCTTGGATGAGGTGGATCCAAACCTGGTTAATGCTTGACATTTTTAAAGAACAAACCAGTAAGGAGTACTGGTTTGCTGTTCCTGTCCATTCCTGGGACAGAAGACTAAGTCTGAGCATCTCCTGCTGTCTGATGTTGCAGGTCATCAGAGGAAGGTGGCTGAAACATCTAGATGGGACAGTTCAGGTGTACTCAGCTGCCCTCCAAGACCAATTATAGAATCATAGAATGGTTCGGATTGGAAGGGACCTTAAAGATGATCGTGTTCCAGCCCCCTGCCATGGGCAAGGACACTTTCCACTAGAGCAGGTTGCTCAAAGCCCCATCCAGCCTGGTCTTGAACACAGGGATGGGGCAAAGCAGAGATCCCTGCCTGCCTTACTTCTGCAATGTTTCCCACCCCTCAGTGCAGTCAGGTGAGGATGCTATTTTCTTCCACTCCCCACAATGCACCCACAAAGAGGGGCATTTCCTCGCTTTTCCCCATCTTTTGCTCCTATCTTCATCTAAAGCAGATAGAGAGCTCACAAAGGGCAGATTTTGTCCCTTTCCTGGCCAGCATGCCCACCTGCAGCTGAAAGAGCAAGGAGCATAGCTCCTCAGCTATGACTGTGGGGTGGCTTCTTCTCCAAGAAGCCCTCACCCCACACCTTCATGAGGAACCCCCTCCCACGAAGGTCTCCAAGGTTCTGGAGTGTGGGTGTCTCACAAAGGGACAGAATTTTCTCTTGACGCTGGAAACACTGTGGCCACACAGATTCTGGTGGAACCCAGTGCACATGTAGTCTATCCCATGTTTGACCCCTGGCTGGCTCTGGTGGTAGGGTGCTGCCATCTCTTCCCTGGGGAAGCGTGAAGGAGAGGATCTGGTTTGCTAGTTGTTAACTGAGTGACTGTTCTTGGCTCACTGAGGTTCTTGGCTCACCACGAGGGACACAATGAGGAAAACAGTGCACCCAAAGGTGAAGTACACATGGGACTCTCATCCTCACTGGTATTTGAGTAACAGGTTAGCAAGGTCTGCCAGTCTGGGAAAATAATAGGAGCTGGTGACAATGAGCTTCTGGCCAAAGACTGTCACTGGTCTGGGAAGCCCAGAGGATGAGAAGAGTGAACTGTTAGAAAAAAGGAATGAGAGTACAAAATATATTCTTTCCCCTAATGGATGACGTTGTCAAGGCACGAGGTGTCCTCCCTAAGGTGCTGTGTGATAGTGCGGTTACTGGTTCCTTTTAATCACATGAGACATGGGAGTGCAGACCTGTGCCTTGGCCAGCCAAGCCACCTCTGTGTGGTGGATGTGTTCGAGCAGCAGTGGAGATCACAGTAACACCTTCAGTTACTGCACAAGGTCTCATCTCCCCCAGTCCTCTGCCATGAATTGATGTTAGCACATTTAATACTTTGGCATAAAACCAACTCTCTTGGGTCAGCCTGAAGGCTTGTCTCACCCAATTTCCTGGCTCCAGCATTGCCCATGGTGGATGCCAAGAGAGGAACCGAGGAAACAAGATATGCACATTGTCCTTCTTCCCTAAAATCCTCTCCCTATCTCCATCATGATTTTCGGTGTTAGGACAGGTGTCACTGGCTCAACATCCCTTGGAAGAGTTTTCCTCTATAATTTCTCCAGTCACTTTGCAGAATGAGCATTGACATTAGCCAGCACTTAACTTTAAATATGTGATAAGCACATGGGAAATATTATTGAAATACGAGACGGAAGCACATGCTGATTTAACCTGAGTGACACTGGACCTCAGCAACTGATCAAAGTACTTCAGCGGCTTTATATTAGTGCTCTGCCTGGGGGCATCTGAACAGTCACAGGAGGCTTGAGAAAGGCAGGAGGAAGGTGTTTGTTGCAAGGGACGCCCTGAGACAAGAAGAGCCCCAGAGAACCATTGCCAAAAGATGCCTTCCTGGCCACCCAGCTCAGGGCTCAACTGATCAAGGGGTGCCTCTGTTGTACTGGCCCTAGGTGGCCCAGATGCTGAGATGCTGTGCTCAGAAGAGCAGCTTATCCTCTCCTGAGATGTGAGGGAGCATTTTGGGTTTGTATCACTTTTGAAGGCTTCCCTCAAGTCCTAGCAGCTCCTTGTATTTGCCTTCTCTCATTTCAGCTGCATGTGTCACCGGGCATGTACAGGAGTTCATACAAGAGAGACTACCAGTGGTGTGAGGCATACCTGCCACCCAGAGAGGAAGACATTCAGGTACTGTGGGCCTTCCCTTGCTTGGCTCTTTAGCCCATGGTGCCAGCTCCTCTATCATGGCTACAGAACAGCCAGGGATGGGGTCGGTGCCAAGGGGGCAGGAGATGCGGGTGCCATTTACACCAGCAGGGTCTGCTTTGGTCCCCACCACTGTGACCTACCAGCAGATCACATCGCACCCAAATGCCCTTGGCTTGTGTCCCCATCCCGTTTGCGGGAAATCCCCCTTGAGCCCTCCAGTAAAGCTGTTTGGGGCGGGCGATGCTAATTACACTCATTAAGTCAGAGAACTAACACTGCTTGCTGAACCCCCGCCTAATCCTTGGACTCCTATTGCTCCCTGTGGGGCTGATGGAGTACGTCAGGATTAGACCCATCCCAGTAGTGCCTCAAGGAGGGGGATTGCATTTGGGATGGAGATATCTCCTTGCCCTGACATGGGCCTGAGAAGACTTCTGTGGGGAAGCTGATGTTGTTTTTTTTCTAATCTCCTTGCAGTGCGAGCAACCCCCTGAGCTATTTAATCTGATTTGCCTCGCTCTGCCTGCCCTGGCTTAATTGCTTGTGGCAGCCCGGTGGGGACAGCTGCGGTTTGCCCTGGGCCACTGCGGAGAAGTGGCAGGGGGCATGTTTGGTTGCTAAAGTGCTTTGGGCTTGTATGTTCACAAGAAAAAAAAAAAAAAGAAAAAAGGTTCAGGCTGAGGAGGAAAAAGGAGGGGACAACAGAGAAATCATTGTGTGAAGGTGCCCGCTGGAGCAGAGGGGCTGTCTGTGGCCACCGCTGCCATCCTTGCTTGGGCAGCAGTCTAGGGAGCCCTCTCCTCCCCTCTCCTTCCCTCTACCCTCCTCCTGCCCCGGGGAGCACTCCTGCTGCCAGCAGCCTTCATTAACGGTCCCGCTCCGGGCTCCCGCTGTTCTCCAGGGCTGGTGAGCTCTTCCTGGGCAGCCCCAGCCTTAGGTGGCTGCTTCGCTTCCAAGAGCCCAGATCCTGGCTGGGAGGGCAGGATTTAACCCCTGCCTGCTGGACCACAGTTTCCAAGCTGTGCATCTCAACTGCTTTTTCTTTTCTGTTTTTTTTTGTTTGTTTGTTTGATTGATTGATTTATTTTGGTTTTTCGGTTTGGGGTTTTTTTGTGTTTTTTTTTTCTTTTGGAAGGCTGCACACTTCCTGTGGAGGTCCTGATGTAGTCTGGGAGATAAGAAGGGAGGGAGCACCTGAGATATGTCTGCTTTCCTCGGGTTGCAGCTCCCTTTGACTCTTTATTGACTCCCAAGGCCTGCAGAGGAAAGCTGTCCCTCTAGGTAGCATGATGATGAGGTACTCAGGAGGCCCAGGTTTCCCTCTTAGTGCTGCTGGGGTTGGTGGGGTTTTTTTATGCAGATAAAACCACTGTGGTGTTTTTTTCTCTGTGAAATTACGAACAGTAGCCAGTTCCTAAGGGAAAGGTGAGGAGCTCCTAGAGTTAAGGCAGAAAGCTCTGGCTGGTGAGCCATACACACCATGGGCTCCTGGAAACTCTTATCTCTCTTTTGATGCGTCATGAGAAGCTCTGGCCATCCTCGGTGGAAGAAGCCCCCATATACAGGTAGTTCCTGTAGCTCTACAGCTTCCATCCAGCCTTACTGCCATCATGGTGAAAGAGAAGCCACCTTAGGGAGAGCCCTGGGGAGCTTGCAGGTTGAGGAACAAACAAAAATCCATGGAGATTCAAACCAATGACAGACAAACCCTGTGAGGATGGTCTTCACTGGCCCCAGCAGCCTGGCAGAAGTCACAGCAGAAGAGTCTTTTACTGAGCCCCTAGAAAGGAGCAACTGGCTCATGATGCAGCTGTAGTGTGCAGCCAGCTAAAGAGGCTGGAGCCAGAAGAGCCACCCAGAAGAGCCATGCCAGCAGCCACATTAGCATTTCCCCAACACGAACCCTGGAGCCATTCCCTCTCCCACCAGCAAACCACTGCTTGTGCTGGGGCTCGCTCCCTCCTCCTACTGTCCACCAGGGTCCCAAGCCATAAGATGGGCAGAAAGAGGAAGCCATGATGTGTTTTTAATGACAGATATGTAGCTGGTTTGTGGCCGTTGGGTCCCCAGAGGTGCTGACCCCACCAAAGCCTGGGTTTTTTAATGGGCATGTAGCATTGCTTAGAGGATCACAGAATCATTTAGATTGGAAAAGACCTTTAAGATCGTCAAGTCCAACTGTAAGATCATCGAGTCCAACCATATGATCGAGTCCACCCCACCCAAGCTTGTTGATGCTTTAGCAACTGTTCTTCCCCATCGCTGCATCTCCTTTCACATGGGACTTCTTCCGGCAGAAGCTGCAGATTGCAGACGCCCAGCTAAAAGCCAAGGAGTTTGCTGTACCCCAGGAGGAGCAAGCAATGACCTTCAGTGACAGCGTTGTCTGGCAGCGGAGAAAAGGCATCCCAGCACCGAGCACCAAAGCCAGCAGTGGTGCTGATGACACAGGAGGTATAAAACCAGAAGGTACCACCTCCAGCCCCAAAACCTCGCAGCAGAGAAACCGCCTTACTCTAGTCCTTCCCGTTGCAGAAGGCTACCTGCCAAAGTACTACCCTGCCACCGAGCTGGCGGCGATCCAGGCAGAGGCATCGGAGAGGCCGCGGGCTCTCGCTGAGCTGGGGAACGAGCCGTCTTGTTGCCAACATCTTCCAGCTGCTGCTCAGACTGCTGGAACAGCAGGTAACCCCCGGCGCGGGCAGATGGCTGACTGGCCATCTCAGCTACCTGAGGGGCTGTCTGCCTGGGCCTTTGCCAGCTGAGCTCCCCCTGCCCCTGGCCCACATGGCTGGACGTGCGCGGATGGCAGCCTCCTCGCAAAGCCTCGGCACTGGGCTGAGCACAGGAGGATGGGCAGCGAAGGCACAGCACCCCCTTACCATGAATACACAGCTCCCCAACCAGCTCAAAGTGTGGGCGTCGTGACCTGTGGTCTTAGAAACATCTGCAGAACCGTGTTTGATGCATGAAGGGCCCCTGCTAGCCAGGTATCGGCACTGCAGCATCTCTAGGAGATTTATCTTCGCAGCTCCTTTGGGATGTGCAGCTGACCCCACGTTGCAGGTGGCAAATAAAAGCACAGAGAGGCAACAGAACTGTGTGGCTGAGCACAAGGGAGTTGGGTGTTTCACACCAGCAGCCCCTAGTGCCCTGCTGCTAGGGATGGCTCTCTGACAGCAAAGGGGCTGGTAGCTGGCCCTCAGCCGCACCATTTAACTGTTTGCTTGCGTGGATTAAAGTGATGAGGAAAGTCAGGAAAACTAAATTAGTCGTCACCATCACTCAGCCATGGCTGACCTTCCCAAAGTAGCAGAGATCTTCCTCTGAGCTCCTGTGTGAGGGAGAAGAGTACAGTGTTGCTCCACAATACTCCAGGGTCAAACAGGAGGACGTGAGCAGGAATGTCCTCTCTGTTCCCTGAGCTCACTTTTCCTACTATGGGACATCTGTGTCTGGATTCTGTCATGACTAGTAGGGAGAATAGACACAGCTATCTCCTGTAGCTTAAATGCCACCTTGAGGATGAGGTGAAGTAAACCCTGGCAGGTTTTCTCTCTCTCTACTCACTAGAAGGAGATTCTGGACAAGCAGCTCAGACAGACATGTCTCACTTTGGACAGTTCATTTAGACTCCACTTAACATCTGAGGGCTTCAAACATCTTCTTCCTAAGCCCATCTGAAGCTGCCTTGTGCTAATGACAAAACTACTGTGGGCTTTTCCTTTCCTGCTCTGCCACTGTGTAGCCCAGCTGTGCAGTATTTCCTGCAAAGTCTTTCCCTTTCATACCTGAACCTCCTGCAGAGGGTCTCAGCTCCTTTTAGCACTCCAGGGCAACATGGAGTCAGCATAGCTCCTTCCACTTGCTTTGTATCACCCTAAATCCTTCCCCTACCGGCTTCATGAACCAAAACAATGCAAAATTGACGCACCTCAGCAAAGCTCTGCTGAAGTGAACGGGTCTGCTCTGATTTATGCCAGATGAGGCTCCAACTTGCTGCTGTTGCTTGCTTGCTCCCACCCAAGGGTAGGATTTAGGTAATTGATGGTGCTTCCCAACTAATGTGCTCTTTTCTTCTCCCATCTCTCAGGGATGTTTCTGCGCAAGCAGAAGCTGATCCCGGTCTGGCCCACCTACTGGCAATTCGCCATGGAGACGTCCCGGGCAAGGCAGCATGATGCTCAGCAAAACAAGAACATGAGCCTGAGCTCATCTGCTTTGTTGGAAGGTCAGTGGATGGAGGTTGTGGCAGCTGCTCCATGTGGGTGACTTGTGGCCTGGCTTTAGGTTTTTTAATGTAATTCGGGAAGAGACTAAGGAAGGTGAAGGGAAGGTGAATGACATGGGAAAGGTCTGCACAGTCCCCATAACCATCTGCCTATCTGTGGGCAGAAGCAGTGCAGACAAGAACAGTTATCTTCCAGAAGAGGTTGGAGTGTTGTAAATAACGTTTCTTTCATCCCAGTTTCCATGTGGGCCACCCCATGTAGCGCACCCCTGCTCGATGTGGCCTGCCTGGAAATAACGTGGCAGGATGGGAACTGCTGCTGCCACCGCTTGGGTTGTGTTAAACAGCTTGACACCATCATGCACAAGTGAAATATCTGTAACCTCAGCCTCAGAGAAAACAACAAAAGTACTTCACTAATGACTCATTACAGGAATGTGTCATTTTTAAAACACGCAGAAAACCTGATAGGTCTACAGTGAGCGGCTCTTTGCGTGTCCTCCCTGCTTTGTTGGAGAGGTGGCAGCACATTTCTCCACAGACAGATCTGCTCAGTCAGAGGGACACACAGGCAGGCCACTAACATACAGATGGGCGCTCTCTGGAGAGAGATGGACAGGAGATGGCACCCCTTCAAACCAGCTCCTACAGGGATTTTTGGGGAAGATAATTCAACAGATGTGACAGTCCCTGCTTGGGGATTAAGTGGGCCCTGGATCTCTTCACTGGTTTAGTCCCTGATTAAATAAAGCAGAGACGCGTTGCTCTGGCGTGATGAAAGGGAAAATCTAGACAGTAGGGGAAAATATATACCAGCTGACGAGTCAATGTCCAGAGGGAAGAGCACAAGTTATCATTTCCAGATCTGCCTTGCGTGACTTCCATCATGCATAAAAGACTATAGAAAATAAGGGCTGAATAATCTCATCTAAAAGACGTTATCTACACCAGGGAAGCACTTCTTGCATTTTCCCTTGGCCAGCCCTTCGATCGTGGTAGCTCCAATAGGAGCACTGAAAGAGTGAACAGCTGACGGATCTCAGGAGAAGGGGGAACACTCAGACTGTGAGATACAGGAGATAGAGACCCAAAATAGTCTTTCAACTATTTGGACTCTCTTTCTCTAGAGTACTTTGACCTTGACTGGAGAAGTACCTACGACACAGATTTCCAGCGCTGGCCAGGAGCCCATGGTGGACACTGTACAGCAAATAAGAGCATTTCTCACATTTTCCCTGAAGATGAGAACTTAAGCCAGTAAGGGAAAGATGGGCTGAGGGGTGAGGGTGGCTGGTGGGAGTGGGCACAGGGTAAGAGTAGGGTGGGGAGGTTTTGGAGAGCTGTTTGGGATTGGAAGGTGTTTCTCAAGCTTATTTACCTGTGTCCATGTTATGCAATGAGCTCAAATGAATTCCCTTGGGGCCAAATCCTTTCTCAAAACCTGCTCAGCCTTTTCTTGAAAAGTTTTGCAGTGAGATTGATAGGAGTGGGGAAACTTCTCCTTGTCCCTGTGGAAAGAAGATGCTGAGGTCCCTGTGGACGCTGAGGACGGGAGGCACGTCTCAACATTTCCATGCCCAGGCTTCCCCTGGGAAAGGGCTCTCTCAAATGAGACAGGGCAGGAGTTGTTTGCAACGTGACTGACTCATCCGCACGCTATGAACAAACAGGCATGAACTGCTCCTGAGCTCTCATGTCTCACCGGAAAGGCAATTCCTCCCCGCTGCCTCATCCCCCCACCTCCCGCTAACACACACATGTATTTCAGCTCCGCCTTGAAGTCTCGATTTTGATCTATGATCCTGGAGTTATGTGTAGGCTGGAGACCGAGCCTGTGTAATGGTTGATCTAGGTGGGAGACTGGTCCCAATGACAGCCATGTGTGTCGCAGCATCTGCGCTGTTCCTGATGGAGACAGGCTGTTCCCTGTCTCCCCCATGCCAACGGCACGTGCTTTCGTTAGCTCTATGCTATTTCTTGGCTGGGTGGTCAACTGCTGAGGAAGGGGAGGCAGGTCCCCTGTCCTGATGCACAAAGCAGAGGATAGAGGTCCTCTTCTTAATCCCTTCTCCATGTTCTTTGCAGGAACTGGGTGTCCGAGTACAAGGACAACTACAGCGTTTTCTCGCAGAGGCTGGACCAGTCATCTCCAGTGCCTGCTGTGGGGCTGTGCACTGTGCTGTCCTTTGGGGAAGGGACTGCCATAGACACAGCCCAGTGAGTGGTGCTACAGGTGGCCGTGGTAAGTACCAGGATTATCCATTTTTGCACTGAGAGCTGGGAATAATGGTGGGATTTCAGGGACTGAGGCAGTGAGAAAAACGATAAACAGTTGTGAAATTTGGTACAAAGTATCTCGAGACACAATGGTAAGAGCTTTACTGCTGGAATATCCTTCTGAGTGACAGCATTTGTCCGCGCTCATTGCAGGGGTGTTGGACTAGATAACCTTCAAAGGTCTCTTCCAACCCAAACCATTCTATGATTCTATGATTTTATGGGCTTTTTGAAAGGGATTTTCCAGCTAGATCCTATTTGGAAAATATTTTTTACTACGAGGGTGGTTAAAGACGGACTGGAAACCAGGGAGGTGGGGGAATCACAGGGAGATATTCATGAGGTGAGGAGACAAGATCTGAGCAACCTCATCTGAGCTGGCCCTGCTGATGTATTTTAGGCTGTATTACCTATGTTGTTCTGTGATTACAGCTCTTTGGCCCTCCAGGCTCTCTATGGTGTATTGTTCATCACAATATGTGTTCCATCACCCTGGAAGCCTGGAAACTTCCTCTCTTCCAAACCCACCACCGTATTTACCAAATACCTGTGCAGTGGTTAGCATAGACCTTTTTAAACACATATTATCATTAAAATCTTGCAAGAACCTGAGCTTTTGTCATTGTCAGAAAAAGGGTTTTTTGGGGGACAGTGCAGGCTACAGAGCTAGAATCACTCAGGCAGTTTCAGTTTGTGTACTTTAAAGAAAACTTGCCAATGAATTTTGTCTCACAACAAGACGTACTATGTATTAAACGACATTACTTGTGTTAATTTACCCTCTTTAAAGACTTGTACACTCACAGGAAGGGAAATATCCATGTTATTCAGGGCAGCTGAGTACCACCCTTGCAGAGCTCCTTCCTCTCCTTTGTATTTAGCTCCTTTTTTCCAGGGTTTGGCCACCAATTTCAACTAGTGCTGGATAAGCCAGAATTCAGTTTGTTGTGTATGGGAGATTTCTAGGATTTCTGGCAAGAGCAAGGCTTCTCCCAGCCTGAAGATGGCAATGCAGAGCCACCGATCCCAGACATGGGAAGGACTGATGCCCCCATCACAGCCTTCCTGCTGAGCCCTGTGGCTTTAGTGATCGGATTCTGGGTCTTCTGAACTAATGCCAAAATTAGCCTGTGGTAGATGGTGTAGAGGCCTCCCTTCCTAGCACTTAAAAATGTGTTGCTTTTAATGAGACATCATTGTGGCATTTAGCAATAAGCAAGAGATTCTTAATGGATACTGCCAAAATATCAAAAGACAATAATAATGACAACAAATAGATTCTTTTACAGCAATATCAAGCATACACAGACCTGATGGTGACAAAGAATATATATATGCACAGCAGCACACTGTTCCCTGTCTCAAGGAATTTATCATCAGAGGGAATCACCACTCTTGTTTCCTGAAACTCTGCAGGTGTTTCAACCCATCACCAATTGCCCATGGCAAATTTTACCATTAATGTGCTGCAGGACCTCAGAAAAGCCACGTGCATGGCTGTGTTTGCCTGCGGGAAGAGAAGCATTGAGGGATTTAGCAAAATGTCATCTGGCAAGACCAAGCTCTAGGCAGATGATACAGGGAGGTACAAGGGTCCGGTACTTCTGCAAAGCTGCCCTCTCTCCCTGCTCTGGAATGGGATGTTACTGATCACAGCACACATGGCATTTGGATGGCACAGAGTGTTTCCACTGAAGCTAAGTATAGTGGACTAGTGGCTGCAGAATTTGGAGAGCAGAAGAAATGAAACTGCATTTGACTTAAAAGTAGGGAAAAATAATACTCGCTTACATCAGAGGCTGCTGAGGGGACACAGACATTTGATTTCCTTGGGAAAGGAGGCCATGAGAATAGAGACGTTCTTAAGGGAACATGTACGCTTGCACCACTTAAAATGAATCCCATGACCTCACTGATAGGTTTTTGTTTTGAAAAAGCGTCATTATCCTGCCTCCCCATGCTGGAGACAGGCTGCTCAAGCTGATTTCAACATGGCTCTGCTGCAGCAGTTAGTTACACTGACAGGGCTTGTGTCCAGACAAATGCTTAGTGCACATATACAAGGTAGTTTCAAGTCGTCTTCACTAGGAAAAAGTATGTTGCTAAATGCTAATCAAAACAGGCAACTACAGTGGAAACAAATGGCTGTATCAAAATATATGGTTGTGATACATCCATCAGGCGCACTAATGAAGATATTCAACCAGGCAGACAGATGCTGGATTTGCTAACGTGGTCCTTAACTGTGTGCCAGGGAGCAGGAAGGAAGCTGCTGAGACTGAAGATAAATGTCCTTCCTGGATATTCTGGCAGTAGGCCTATTTAGGCACTTTCCAGCTTTGGAGACCAGGCTTAGAGACAGGGCTTTCAAAATCTGAGCTCTCACATTTCAGCCCCCCCACACAGGATCCAGCCTGTTGCATCCCCATCTCCTGCCATTTCTCTTCCCAGAATTACGTTTATTTTCTTCCATACCTGTGTTTTCTCAGCCCTCATTGCCCCTTCCCACTATTGGTCTGTCTGATGTTGGCAGCGATTTCTGTTCATGATATTTTTTTCCCCCTCCTACTCCCTGCTGTGGAAACGGTCTCAAGCCAGTTTGAGCACACAAACGGGAGGGCAGTGATCAGCACAGTGCCAAGTGTGGCTCCAGCAAACTCACACCACCCCAGGGAGTCTCCACCGTGTTGTAACGGAGGACATTCGGGGTGCATGCAAATACATCCAGATGACAGAAGGGATCAGCCACAGAGACAGCTTCCCTGTCTCCCCAGAGCCCCCAGTGACGCTTTTCTTACCTGACAGATGGAGCCTCTTTATGTGAGTGACACAAGAGGAAAATCAAAGAGCGCTGGGGTCAAAAAGAGGTGAGAGGCTCTAGCCAATACTGGCATTACCTCAACGCCATCCATTTTCATTCCTTTTTCTGCATAGCCTGGGCTCATGGCACCAGATAACACTAGCCATGAGCTCAACAGGATTCAAAAGGGGATGCAGCATTTGTATGGAAAATGTCAGGTTTGACACTAGCCACAAAATCCAAGGGGGGAAAAAAAAAAAAAAAAACAGAGCAGAAAAACAAGCTGGACATGAGTCAGACTGTGGCTGGTGGAAATTAAGGAGGTGTTTTCCAGGACCATCTTGCCTCATTATTGCTGTAGTTGACCCAAGGCATATTACTCCAAAGCATTTGGTGCTGCCCTATGTCCGAAACAGAGGAACATCCCTGGATGGAGGCTCTTTTGATCCACCAGTTGTCTGGTGGGAAATGCACTGAAGTCATGAGAAGGGCAATCCACTTGAAATCCAAGTGGTAGCATCCACAGAGCAGTCAGAAAGGTGTTTGCTCTCAGGACATTGAGTTGGAGCTATCACAAGATGCACAACCAAGTGAATGCAAGTTTTGCAGGTTTTGTCCCCAACACTCAACTTCAGAGAAAATAGGTTTCTGGTAAGGCTGAAGTGATGCTTTTTGTGTGAGTGCCTTAGTGCCATCTCCTGGGTGGAAGGGGAAATTCTCATTTTGGAGGTGCAACGTGTGGTCCAAACACCCTTGGCTGTGCAGATTCGGTCATTTAGCACCTGGCTGTGTGGGTGCAGAATCAGGACCCCACACTCTGCCTCATCCCTCTATATTGCTATATAAATGTCTTCCTTATGATACGGTCCTAAGGGATATGTGTTCAGGAAAAAGGATGCTCTGGATTCATTTCCCATCATCACCATGATTTTTTAAGTAGCATTTTCCATCTTTTATTTTTTCTTTTATGTTTCTCAGCATCTAAGAACAGACTGAACACTTAACTAACTTGGTACACCCTTTTGGGGAGAATTAATTCAAAAAGTTCAGAGGTTAATCCAATAATGACTATTTCTCTACTTTGAGGCTTTCTAGATCTCACCATTAGAAGCTGGATTTAGCCCAGCAGAGTCAAAACATTGGTGTTTCGGTCATTGGTATAATGGGTAATTTGTAAAAGAAAAACATCTGCAGTAACACTGCTCTAACACACTTTCTGCTTTGCAAACAGCACAGCTCACTGAAAGCCACTGTTTCTCAGAAGGCTGCAAGGACATTCAAAGGCTGACCCTCAGACTCATCACCAAGAAATCAACTTTTCCTCTTGCTTTGATGAAAATTCTTCCTGTGGCCACCACCCAACCCACAATTATGCAATAAATCATTCAGCAGGTGCTTAACATTAAGCCTTGTAAATAGTCCCACTACCATGTTTTGGCAATTAATAGTTAGAGCAAAACAACTTTGAGCACATCTGTAGTCACACGGCTTCAGTGGGATGAAGAGCAGAGTTCCCATGGATCACTGTGGAAAAGCACTTCCCTGAAGAAGACTTCACCACTGCAGCATCTCTGATGTCCAAATCACAAGGTAACTAACCGTGTGCTTAAAGCTAGCGTGTACTTAAGAGTTGTGTTTGATCAGGTTCTTCATGTAACGTTTTATAATGTAGCTGTCATGGAGAGAGTGGGAAATACCTTTCTTCAGCGGGGGCTGAAGTAGCAAGAGTTAACAATGCAAAAACACCATCTGCTGCAGCCAGGTCTCCTCTGGTAAGTCCTGCCCAAGGCTCAGCCATCAACCTGAACAGAAATTATAAGTAAAGGGAAAGAACTTCTGAATTAACCTATTTCACCAAACTATGATTTTTGTCAAGGGATGATGATTAAACAAAGCTTTGGGGGTAGTATAATTTTAGTGAAACTTTCTCTTTTGATTGAGTTCAAAAGAGAGAGGAGAAGCGAGAAAGGTTTAATGTGAAGTAACCGGTGGCTTGGCAGTCGAGAAAAAAGCATGTCAGGCACCCCTCCCAGTTTTCCTAAAATCAATTCTTTTGCTTTCCAAGTAGCCTTGATTAGCCCCATGTTTGTTTCCATGTTGTTGCTTTGTGGCAGCTTAGGTTCTATTATTGCTTGGGACCGCATCTGCTGGGACTGAATGTGGGACACTACCTTCATAGAAAGTTATTAGCACTTAAGTAGTCTTCTTTTATTTGAGCTTGCATAAATGAAGAGAGGTTCTTTGGTTTGATTAAAAACTACATGAATCATCCAGCAGAAAATGAAAGAGAATGTATTACTGAGATGTAATGACCCCATTTATGGTGTACAGGTCTCTCTAATGCTCCCGCAAGATAAAAATGAGTTTACAGTTATAAATGACTGTATGATGATGGCAAGTCCTCTACCTGAAACTACGTGGCCTATGCTCAGCTCAGAGGCAGGTACCAGATGCTTTACCTCAGTTCTCTCTCTTTTGGAAGAAAACACGTGTGCCTGCTGTTGGGCTTGGTGCTGACACCTCTGTCTGCTTTGTGGTCAGCTTGGACATTGCTTGCTGGATTTGCCTCCATTATAAGCCATGCTGGGAAAGCTGTTGGAATTTTCCACTGTTTGTTTTAGTTTGTTTGTTTTGTTGTTTGTTTGTTGTTTTGGTTTTTTTTAAATTGGAAATGACATGTTCTATAATACTAACATTTTAATTTTGTCCATATTTTTCAGCTCTTCTTTGGTGAGATCAAAACAAAATATTTCAACCAAGGGCAGGCTGACAGCAATCTTTTACTTTCCTCTTTTGCTTCTCAGTCACTGGACCCTGAGAAACTTGTCCTTTGGGTGGCCTGAGCCCTCCCTTTACCTTATAGGTCATGCCTAGTGCAGAGGACACATCTCAGGTACACTGGGCCTTCCTAAGACCTAAGCATTGTATGCTGCCAATGAAAGGTGGTACCATTCAGCCAGGCCTGTCCTCCTAAGGAGGAGCCAATCTTGTGTTGAATTAAGCCTATATGAAACATTTCCTTTTTTGTTTTTAACATTGTCAAATTGAAATGGGCTTTAATATTTGCAAATTCCTTTCTTATCCTTCCAAGCCCAGCTGGAGATATACAGCTGCATGTGTTACTCAACAGTAAAATGAGATGCCAAAGCAATAGGAAGAAGGAGTAGATTTTATTTCTCTATAGGCCACATATCTGGGGAAAATATTCCCACAGATGATACATGGCTCCTGGCTGAGTTGCTGATAACAGGCCAAATAATTAAATAGATCAGCAAGGCAAGCAGTCACATCAGAAAGCCTCTGCTCTAATTAACATGTGAGAGTCTTCCAGCCTGGCTATGTCAACTGCTCATGATTTCAGTCTCAGTTCACAGTATGAGATTTCACTGTATTTACCCAAGGAATGTGCATATAAAAGACATAAATACGAAAAGTGAAAACAAGCACTTAAGTATTTTATTTCAATCAAGCTGTCTTGCGTGTCCTGTAGGAGAACAGATACAGGCTGAGATTTCCTACTGTGTATAATTACTTACACCCTCTTCAATTCAGCTGTGACACCTTCTAGCAAAAAACTAATTTACCTGGATGGCCATTGCGTCAGAGAGTGTCCCAAAATCAGATTGCATTTCTCACTATGGCATGATCACGCTTGTGCCTTCTTGCAGGGACGGGTGGGCTGCTCGTATACCCTGTGAATTGAACTCCCTGGAAAGTTCTCCACTTATTTCAAGAGGCTCAGACTTTATCGCACTTGAAAAAAATGAGTGAGAGGGCGTCCCGTGCTGTGGCTCTTGGCTTGCAGTCCCGTGGAAGAAAGTGCCCACCTTCCCCATCACTCTTCCTTGCCCTGGTGCCTGCAGTCAGTGGTCGCAGCTCCCTACCATAAAACCAGGAAAACCAATATTGCTGCTTACTAATGCCAGCCTGCAGGTTTCATGCTAACGGTGCCCTACAGTAGCTTTGCAAGATGGCACTGCTGAGTTAGGCTTGTTCACGTGATCGTGCTGCACAGACTGCTGCTGGGTACCAGGGGTGATGGGGCATAAAAGATGGGTTACTAGCAGAGCCCTTAAAAATAGGTGGACCTGCCCAAAACAGAGCCCTCAAACCTACAAACAATCCCCTGAGGCTATTGGAGAAGTATAGCTTCTGGAAGAAACTGCTTCAAGTCTAGTGAGGAAATGAAGAATTGGTGAAACAGAGGAAAAATAGTTGAGCCGCAGCTGATGTGCCTGGGGAATAAGATGCCCTCTGAGTCCGTGGGCGGGGGCAGAGGTTGATGGCTGAGGGCTGCACAGAGACTTGGACATCTTCTACTGATGTTTGCAAGTACCTAAAGGGTGGGTTGAAGGATGTTGGAGCCGGACTCTTTTCAGTGGTTTCCAGCGATAGGAATAGGGGCAATGGGCACAAGCTGGAACATAGGAAGTTCCATTCAAATATGAGGAAAAAACTTATTTACAGTGAGGGTGACAGAGGCCTGGAACAGGCTGCCCAGGGAGGTCATGGAGTCTCCTTCTCTGGAGATTTTCAAGACCTGCCTGCATGTGGTCCTGAGTGATGCGCTCTAGGCAATCCTGCTTTAGCAGGGAAGTTGGACTAGATGATCTCTAGAGGTCCCTTCCAACTCTGACAACTCCGTGATTCCGTGATTATACAAGGGTGAGACCTTGAGCTTGGAGGATGATGAGGGGCTCATTGCAGGGGATGAAGGTCCTTGTGGGGTCACTGGAGCAACAAGCATGCTACCTGCCCCAGGGACCTTGATATTTCAAGGGCCTTTTGATGTGAGGGAGAATGATGGGGAACTTGGTATGGTGGTATGTGGGCCTGAGTCAGATGGTGGTGATGAAACTTTTATTTACATCAGCATATTTATGCCTGTACAGTGCTGCCTTGAAACCCAGCCAATGCACATACAAGGAATGATAGATATTCAGCAGTCGTGTTGCTTGCATCAGTTTCCTGTTTGCCTAATACAAAATAAATGGGTTTTATTCCAAATGGAGCTGTGCAGCCAGCCTGAGAAATGCCAGCTCTGATGCTTTGGCTTTACATACAATTCTTTCTCAACCCAATATTGTGTTTGCAGGAAAAACATCAAAAGGAGCATTTCTGCAATCCTTGGAAATTATCTAACTTCAGTCCTCTCTGGAGGTCACACTGAAAGATGTGAGGCATGAAGGAGGATGAGACTATAGGAAGACCATATGGAGTCCCTCTGCTCACTAAGGAAGGTCTGCAGGGCTTAGAAGAGGGTGGTGGTGTAGAACTTTGGGATGGAGAACAACTTGGAGATTTCCTGACAGCCAGGAGTGCCTATGGAGTGCGGGGATTAGCCCATCCTGGTTGGGATGGGCTGTCAGGTGATTCTGAGTATGGGGCATTTTGTGTTTTGGGAAGCAAAATGCTAGAGGTTAAAAGTAGCTTGGGAACAGTCTTTGAACTGGAATCAGGCCTTCTCTATTCACCAACACATTTCTAGCTTTTAAGGAATAGGGCAGGAAAGCAAAAGAACTTGAGAAAAGACAATACTCAGTCTTCCAGAAAATTAAAATTATCTTTTCCCATTTGTTTTTGATCTAATCCAATCCCTTACCTTTCAAGGGCAGAGTCAGCTGTCCCTACAGTCAGCATCATCCTAACTATGCCAGCATGTGGTGTTTGGTGAAACCAATCTGAATTTTTAAATGGCTTTGTGGCCAAAACAGTTCTTCATTCTGAATTAATTTGAAGGAGACCCTCTCTTCCTCCCAAATATCACCTCTGGGAAGGAGAGAGAAGGTGTCTGAGTATGAGCCCCAGACTGCCAGGCCTGCTGCTGCTGGGGAAGGAAGAACTGCATGGATTGGGAATGCTCCTGGGAAGCACAACAGGACAGAAATCTCAGAGGCTGGAGATGGAACTCTCCCGCTGAGTCACCTCAGCTCTGCAATGCAGGTGCCTCCCCGTCACTGTATTCCCGACTGTTTTGACCACTCTTCTGGGGATGACCAATGTCTGAGTCATCCCCTCATAAAGCTGCTCCTGGATTCATGTTTTCCACGGTTACTGCACATGCTGTAATAGATGTTTTCCTATTTAAGCATTGTGTTTTTTTCCCTTGAAGATGGCAGGAACCCACTCCTCTGTCCCTTGCCCACTCAAAACTTTGACCAGTATGAATAATTAATAGTCTTATCTGGGGGATGGCATTGAAAATTGTTTGGTTTTGTTTTTTTTTTTAATTGTTTCCACATTTAAACAAACCATGGAGAATGAGTTTAAAAGGAATCCTGAAGGCACATCTGTGCTCTTAAATGAGAAGGCCAGGAAAATCAACTGAATCACTGGACCACTGTGGTCGACATAACTGAATTGGTGGCTCACTCCATGGGTCTCCAAGACAAACCTGCTACAGAGGATTAGCCTTAATTAGTGTCGATGAAAGCCAGTTCTGGCTGCTCAGTCTTGTGGCAAGGGTTTCGTCTTGACCATTTTTTATTTAGTATGGTGTATATAAATTTGTGTGTGTGTATGTACGTATATGTGTGTGTGTGCGAACCCAATTATAGGCACAATACTCTGTTTACAGGAAAAATAGCATGTGCACCCCACACTCCAGATGCCTGGCATCCAAACTGTCCAAGTTACAGCTCCTCCTAATCAGTCTCTTGTGCATCATACCATACCTCCTGCACCCAGTTACCATCTGCCATTTATCTATCATGAACCGTTCATTAATACAAGTCTTTTATCTCCTTGCTAAGCACCCAGGCAAGCTCCAGTAATTAGCAGCTTTGGGAGTTCAATTCAAGCTTTTAATGCCATACTTGGATATTTTCTGGCTGCACACCCTTCTCTATAACAGTACCACTTACTGTGGCTCAACCTTTGCTCATCTTGTGGTACCCTATAGACATTTATTAAGAGATATGCAACAATCATAAACATTCATCTCTTCTAGACTGTATCTAGTGCCATCATAATTTAGTTTTTCTGGCAGCAAAGATTACAGAGATCTGACAACGGATGGTTACATATCTGACGCAGCATGGGAAGGAAGTGTATTCAACTGCCAGATCACAAATGGTAAGTGGTGATATCCATTAATGCCAGAAGCATCGCGGTGGTCCCTGCACGCCCTTCACCTCCAGGTCAGCCCTAATTGCATTGCCAGGCTTGGCCACACAGCACAACAAGCAGTGACAACTAAAATCAGTTTTCTTGTTAAGAAAGCTCAGAGATATTAACCAGCTGAATATAAATCTCCACTGGCAACTCATGAAATCTGCATTTTCTCTCTCACTCTGTGGCCAGAAATACAGCGCACATACGCTGCTAAAGCCTGTTACGGGTCAGCAGGCATTTTGCAATTATAAAGCAGGGTAGGCACTTGCTTCAGTCAGTCTATTTATTATGTCAGGGGGAAGATGAAGATGCAGCTTTTCACGTTGCGAATGAAATATTAAACTCCCAGGGTTTTGGTTTGTTTCATGAGGATGCCATGTGGCAATGGATAACAAGAGAATTCGTTTGGTCTAATACTGAGCTGGGAACTTCAGAGCAGCTCAGGCAATATTATCCTCAGCCTTTTTCTGACTTTCAGATTCTTTTTTTTACTGCAGAAAAGTTTGGTCCCAAGTGTGGACCACTGTGGACCACACTAACACAGGTGTGTTTCTCTGCTGTGGGGTTTTGAATTCAAATGATTGCACTGTAGCGGTGATACAATTTGGCAAGGCAGCAGCAGATCACTGGTTGGAGTCTCATGGGGCACAGTTTGAAAACTGGATGGCCATAGATTTCACTGGGGCCTTTGGCTTGTACCAGGTATCTCAAGAACATTTTCAGGACAGGCAAGAGCACTGTAAGTAGGTTTAAATCCTTCATGCATCCCTGTTCACACTCATGGCTTGTTTTCCTCCAGGTATTTTGAAGCTGCAGTGGGTGCCTTGGCTTTTGCTTGTAAGGGTGACAACAAGGTGTGCTATATATGGCACTGTAACGTATGCCATGGGCAGACTATACATGCCATGGAGAAGCAGGTACTCCTCTGTGGGGGGCTAAGAAAGCTGTAGGTCAGTCCTGCTGTGGAAATATGTGTTGGTTTTGTGCGCAGATCTCTGAGTGCCTACAGGAGCCCTGCAGACTCCGGCAGATTCCTCCCACGTATTTGTTCATCCCCAGCTGACATCCCAGCTGACCACGCTTGGCAGGCACTGCCTGATGCATTTGCTAAAGGACTCCTGTAGGCAAAAAGGAAAACAAAACTTTTCTCTCTTTTTTTTTTATGTTGAGAATGTATTTTCTAAATGTGGGTCACTTCCAAAAATGTCCCCGAGACTTAGAGATCAATGGCTATGCCATAAAGGGATCTAGGTACACAAGTCCAAATTACAGCTCTGAAAGCTTCATCTGACCAGTACTGGAAGTCCATGTGTCCCTATGGTTTTTGTAGAAAGGATCTTTAGGGTGTCATCTGTCTGACAAAGAAAGAGGGTCCTGATTCCTCTTCATGGATGGTCTAAGTTCATCTATAATTCACATTTAGGGTATTATCCCAATTTTCTTATTTGGGACTAATGCTGAAAACAAATGTTTTGAACAGGACCTCATCTCAAACATCCACTGAGAAGACAGAGTCTCAGAGCCAGGCTGGGATGGGGGATACTGTCCAAACCCTTCTGCCTTGGTGCAGTTCCTCTCCACACCGATTTCCCACCGCTCTCACTTTGCTGAGTATTGCAGCAAATGCTTTTTGGCAAGGGTGACCAGAAATGCTCACAGCATTCATCTCACAGTATTATTATTCTCTTTTGGGGATTTTTCTATCTACCTGAGTTTGGTGCTTTCAATGCCACCATAATGCAAGGGGAGGACTGGCCATGTGGAAAATGTGATCCAGAAGGAGTGGGAAGGGGAAGCTGCCGAACATGCCCATGGGGAAATGCTGAGCCCAGTCCTCTGGGAAATGGGGCAACTTCCCCCACTTTGGATAGGCGAGAGGAAATTTTTCCTGCTGTTCGTGGCTTTTTCAATGTAGGTCAGCCAGGGCTGCCTGCTTATGTTGGGATCTGGTGGTGGGGGCCCTGACTGGGAGGAGATGACACTCGAGTAGCTGTGGAAGAGCATCTGAAAAGTTTGTTCACCAAAACTAGTTTTTACCTGCTATTGGATAAAAAATTAAAACTATTGCTTCTCAGTTTAGAAACAAAAATTCTTTGGGTTTCCCATTTCCCAGTGTTTTTGCCAATTTGAGAAAGGTACCAATGATACCTATTTAAAGGGATAAAGAATGATGAATAACAGGAAACGAAATCTTCAAAAAGGAAACAGGCTTTTTTTAATTAAACACAGAACTGAAAGGGTAAATTTAAAATCCAAGCAGTAAGTCAAAACAGGCTATTATTCATGTGTCAAAGTTTGAAATGAAAAATATGGATTGGCTCCAGTAACAGTTTTTTTATACCACATTTATCCTTGATAGAGATGAGGGTGAACCACAGGAGAAGGATGCCACTTCAGAAGTAACAGCCAAATGTGACGTTGTCGCCAGTAACCCATAAATTATACATGGAGAATTGCTGCTTGTTTAATCTTATACTCAGAGCCAATCAATATGTTTTCTAGTTTGCACTGATGGAAGTTCACAGGCACTCCTGGGTACCTTAGCAGCACGTTTTGGGTGAGCATTGCCTCTGCTGCTAATTCTCTACTTCTGATGACCCACTTCTGACTCTGCACTGAATTTTCACATCGCTGTGGTAATATATTTTCATTATTTTATATTACAACACAAGTCAGTGAAGAGGTCTTGCTAGGTACCTCCACCTAAGAAGTTTAGAAAATCTTCAAAGGTGGATATTTTTTTCTTTGAAAACATGTAAGCACTGGATTTTCACTATATTGCTTTCATATAGATTCAGTCTTAAAGAAAAGCAAACATCTCACCTGAGATTAATTTATAAAATAAAAATTATAAAATATTCCTGTCTTCACTTTACAGCTGGTTGCTTTTCACTGTACATGACTTAGTTTTCAATGAAACTTAAAGATTTTTGCATTTTATGTTAATTAAGTTTTTGTTAAGTTTATGAAGATTTAGAAATGTTTCCCTTCCCCCACTGTCAAGCATGAAAGACTGGGTTTGAGACTCATCCTTCCAACAGAAATGTTTTCTGTAGCCTGCTGTCCCATTGGTTTGTGATTTTTGGGGTAAGCACAAAGCAATAAGTAGACTGAAGTCTTTTTTTAAATCAACATCATCAGTCACCTCGTCTGAACACCAAATACCTAAATGCCCTCTCAAGACATTGCAGAGAGGAGACTATAACACTTTCTTTTATCATATCTTTCTTTTTTGGATCTCTTCAGTTATTTTTTGCCAGGCTCATTCTAGTTTTTAAGACCAATCTGTTTAAAACATGTATTATCATTCAAGTGGCGGGGGATGCTGACGCAGATCAATTACTGAACACGCTCTTGCTTTAACAGCCTAGCTGCAGAATTGCATATATTGGCTTTGCAATCCACAGAGGCACAGTGCCCACAAATGAAATGCTGCTTATTTTTTAAATGACAGCCTTTCTATCAGAGGAACCTGGGGAATATGGTCAATACATAAATCAACACATTGGGAAAAAGAAATAGAGTTGCAGGGCTCTGCTCCGAGATCTTCAATTTTGTGACTCATGCAATTCACAAGCGAAGGTTAAAAATATTCTTGGGCTTTAACTTGTTGTAATGCAGGGGTTGCCAAACTTTACTGATCGCTGTGTCTCTTAAAAAAAAAAAAAAAGGAGAATTTTCATATGCAAGATCCTCCCCCTAGTGCATGTTTAATTAAAAATTTAATTGCCTTGAGCTAAGTATTTCTGAACCCTGGTAAAGTAAATGAACACTTAAAGGTCCCTTGAGGCCATTATAACAAGCACTAGACAGAAAAGCAGAACTTTGTTTTACCAAAAATACAGGCTTTAACACAACACAATGTAACACCAAGACCTGTCAAACAGCCAAAAGGGCAGTGGACAGGACAGCCAGGTCTGAGCCTGGTGGTGTAGGGGTACCCTGGCCTATTGCAAGCTTTGGAATTATTTTGCTAGAAACTCTGGTGGTTTTTTTTTTCTGTTCCCCAACATCTTTTTCTGTATTCTATTTTTCTGAGGGCAGGGTGTCTATATTTCTGTAATATTTTTTCTTCTTTTTAATGGAGTAGTCGCCTCACTGGAAAGTGCTTGAATTGGTCTAATTAGAGCAGCCTTTGAGGACATCTTGTGTTTTCATTAAAAAAGGAACAGCATACCGTACTCTCCATTAATGCTCTGTGCAATGTGAACTATAAAAAGAAGAAAAAACTCCAATTATCAGAAAAAACATCTTCATATCCCTCTTAATAGTCTGCAATGATCTACAAAAAATGCCTGACAGCCTAAGATCTGATGACCCATCAAAGGGACCTCTTCCCTGGGATGAAGCTTTGGTTTCTTCAAACCAACCCATATTTATCTAGCAAAAATCATACTTATCTAGCATAAGTCAGCATCAAATAAACCACAACCCAGCTTGTTAAGGAATATTGTCACTGTCTTTTCCATTGTCTAGCTGGATTAAAAGGGGATATCTCTGTAACCACCTTTGGAGCTAGAAGAGATGTACCTCTCACTAACTACTGAGCATCCCTCATCTGCCAGTGTCTGCTCTTCTCCCTTCTCCAGCTGAGCTATTTGTGAGAGCTTTCTATCCATTCAAGTTAAAATTACCCAGGTCAGCTGACAGGTCTGTATCTAGCAGCTGATTTTGACTAAAATAGGTATCAGTGTGTGCACACAGGCAGTCCTCTGGCAAACCAGCAAGAGTCGTGGGGACAGGAACATGTGGCACTGATCCTGTGCAACCCAGCATGGGCATCACTCCCTTAGTGCCTCTGCTGTGAATATGGGCAAAGCCTTTAGGCAGATAACTTCCTCAAGCAATGAAAGAGGCTTTATTTAGAGCCTGATCTAGCAGCTTCACTGGACACCTGAGCAGATCCATTGACAAAGAGTTAAAGCACAGCTTTGGCGGAATTTAAGCATTTAAGTACAATAGACCAAGGTTACGACAAGCAGCCAAAACATCATGAGGACACCTGAGATATCACAGACAGCTCTTTCAGGGAATTTCTACCAGAAAAACTTTCTTAGAATATTAAAAACCTGCTATGTGTGCCTAGAGGAGTCCATGTCATGGCTTTGGTAAACACCTAGCTACTTATCTCTAGACTGATGCTGCCTGGGAATTCATAAATAAAGCAATTCTGCACTTTAAACATTTCAAAATAACACAGAGCATGGCTAGAATGTGCAGAGAAGAAGGACCAGGTGACTTTTGGGTAATAGTGGCAATAATTTAGTTCAACAAGGAGAAGTGTAAAGTCCTTCACCTGGGCAGGATCAACCTCATGCACTAATATAGGCTGGAGGCCACCCAGCTGTAAAGCAACTCAGCAGAAAAGGATCTGGAGGTCCTGGTGGATATCAAGTTGAACATGAGCCAGCAATGTGTCCTTGCAGACAAGAAGGTGAGAAGCTTTCTATTGTGTGCAGAAAATCTCAACCACAGAGTCAATGCAGACAGTAAATCACACAGACTTTTACTCCAGCACTCTGTTCTCCAAAGGATGGGAATAAAATTCATGGAAGAAAGCAGAAGAGGAGGAATATTTTTCCTTTTATTATAGAAGTCATAACTTTGGCTCTATAATCCAAATATATCCAAATTTCCCCTGAAAGCAGACCTTTGATTGAAAAGTCTGCCCACCTATGTTATTAAGTGCAGAGTTTTCTTAGCAGATACACACAGATATATATATCTCTCTCACATATTCATATACTCAGTCTTCAATACATCAGTGACAGAAGCTCAAACACCAAAAGCACCTAAAATGGAAATGGGAGAAAAGTGGGTGTTCTCTTATTGAGATGACGAAGGTGTTCACTGGAATAAAAGGTTTCCAAACTGCATTCAAATCAGATTGCCAAAGCTGGAGGCAGCCATGAAAAACAAAAAGTAGGTAAATCTATGTTTTAGTATTCCAGACCAGGCATCAGAAAGCAGATACATTATTATTGTGAAAGGAGGTCTTTGGAAGCAATTAGGACTCAGTCTGACATAGTGTCAACAGAAATACTTTTTTGGATTTTGTTATTGGGTTAGTTACTGGCTAGATAAAGTAATGTGTGTTATAGATCTCCACAGAGACAGCACCTGGGGCACTGCTTTATGTGGATGCCTAGGAAAGAATTACTAAGCTGGAAGACCAGGGGGAGAGGAAAAAGAAAGTAAATAGAGAAAAGCAAGGAGCCGATATAGAGAGCTGCTGGTCCCTTGGCAGGGCAATGTCCCACCACAATTTATGTTGTTCCCACCAATGATGTTGCAAGATTTTCATTCCCTTCCTCACTTTCTTTATATTTGTTCCTGGAAAGGACAGGGGTTTGACAAGATGGATTTTTGTCCTGTTCTTAAAGAGCCATGTATTCTAGTTCATAGTAGTGCATCTTCTTAGCAGATTCATGCTCTTAGTCTACAGCTACCTGAAAGGAGGTTGTAGTGAGGTGAGTTTGGGTCATTTCTTCCAAATAACAAGCAATAGGTTGAGAAGAAACAGCCTCAAGCTGCACCAGGGGAGGTTTAGATTGGATGTTAGGAAAAATTTCTTCACTGAAAATATTGTCAAGCATTGGAACAGGCTGCTGAGGGAGGTGGTTGAGTCACCATCCCTAGAGGTATTTAAAAGATGTGCAGATGTGGCAAATAAGGACATAGTTTAGTGGTGGACTCAGCAGTGCTAGGTTAATGGTTGAAATCGATGATCTTAAGGGTTTTTTCCAACCTAAATTATTCTATGATTTTATATCTTCACCTATGAAATGAAGTTTCCTTCTCTCCTGCTCCTTCTGAGATGCAACAGAATCAATTGCTTAGTGCAGACACAGCTGGGCATCCCCAGCAAAGGTGCCAGGAGTTGCTGCCACACTGCCCGCATGCCCTTAGCAACCTACCAACACGTGCAATGATTCTTACTGGTTCCCAAACAGTTTCATTTTTTATCTTCCCTCACTGACCTTGCATTTATATCCTAGCCCTTCTCTTGCCATCCAGATTTTATGACCAAGGAAGATTCACACATTGTACAAAAAAAATATCCTTGGAGTATAACACCTAATTTCCAAGACATGCTCCTTTAATCTCCCCAGGGCTTTCTTACTTTTGGAGCAAAACACTATTGCCAGAGTTTGATTTCCCATCACAGTGAAGCAACAAGTTTCTCATCCTGCTAGTTTAAACACATCCTTATTTCTACAAACACCTCCATAGATATTTGTATCAGGTGTGTCTTCTCAGTACCATCATGGGCAATTATCCCACCCTTTCTGGTGGGACAGCAAGGCTTTGGCTGCTCTATTTAACTTTCCACTCATGGAGCTGCAAGGCATATTACAGCATTAGTTAAGCTTAAAAAGACAAGTGATGGTGGTTTTTTTTTTTTTTTTATATGTGAATGGTCTATAGATTTATCATCCCAAGTTACTGAAGTTAGTAAAAGTTTTTTGTATGTTGGCAAGGGAATTAATTTATATAGCTCTAAAGTATTTTGTAACTGTAATTGTGATTACATTGAGAGGTACTGTGAGGGAAAAATCATGTTCTTATTTTTAAAAAAAGGCTATTTGCTGAAAAAATAATGTGTATAGATCAGGCTTTAAGGTTTGTAAATATTTTGAGATCCTTAGGTGAAAATCCATATTAAAATATGAAATATCAATCTTGCCAGACAACATTTTATTCTTCAGGTATGAATCACATCAGTAAACAAGTCTTTCCTGGATTTGTGATGAAATGCCTGGGAAAAAAAAGATTATTAATTTGCTGTGCTGTGCTCTCCGGCATAAGGTACGTTTGCATTTATTTTCCACTTGATCTGGGTGGGCAGTGATAAGATTTGAAAGGAGATATTCAATTAAAGCTAAAAATAAACCAGAGCTATATTTGCCCAATGACAAAAACGTAATGCAGCTGTTTGTAGAAAGGAGCCATAATATCTCAGTGCGATATAGGATGGCCTGAGATTTAAGCAGTCTAGTGCCAAAAAAGTCATCATGCCTAGTTCCTTTAATTTTCACGGTTTCCCTGTCTACCTGAGTATTTCTTCCTGACTTGTAATTTTCTACTCCGAATCTTCTCCAAAGATCAGGCACCACCATCGTGACATCACCTGGTGAGATAAATTCTTTGTTCCAGGTGTTGTGGAAGCACACACACATTTCACAGCTCAGCAGCCAGCCTCGGCTCCAGCCGCACGGGGAAATGCTGTGCCTGTGAATGAGACTGAGCGCTGCGCTCTGGGGATGGGGAATTAAACAGCCAGGGGATGCATTTTCAGATGGGATTGTAAAATCGAAACGAGAATGGCTCTTGTTGGAACAGATAGATAGGTCCTGGCACCAGGATCTGTGCCAACAAATCAGTGCCATGAATGCTGGGGAAGGGAATTTAAGAAACACTGTATTCCAGAAATATGGTGCCCACCTTGGTCTGAAGGGATGAATTTCTTCAAAGTTCTCCAGTGTTTTGGAAGTAACTTTGATTATTTATTTATTTATTAGAGCTCGTCTATAGCAGATTCATAGTGTCTGATGCTCTGAGACTGAGACTTACTCTTTTGACCTCTTCTTCTACTCAGCCCAACACATTTCTCTGCCTCTGGTCTGCCATGTAGTCCCAATGCAGAGAAGAAGCTGTGCTGTACCACCCAGCAGGACCCTGATCTTCCAGTGAGGTATGTGAGGAAATGAAATGCATTTACTCTGGGGCACTGTCTGCAGCCATGTGAGAAGGTGCACCCTGGTGAGGATGCCTGGGGTGTCACCATGGTGTACTAGAAACCCTCCTCCCCACCACCTGGTCCAGAGCAGGGCTTTCAGCCATCATCCTCACTCCTGCACAGGAGGTGGCCATTAAGATGTAATACAGAGAGGGGTCCGCTTTTTGTTTTAAAACAGGAGGCCCAAGTTACGGTTTCACAGCCTTTTATTTTAGATGCAAGGCTAAATTTGACTTCCTGGGTTAGAACTGGACAGCCTGATTAAGGCAGGGCAACCCCAGAGAAGCACTCAGCTTGTGTTTGTGATAGAAGTGTAGTTTATCCCATTCAGCATGCTTCCCAAGGTCCATCCAGGGCAAGAAGTTCAAGTTATAATAGCAGAGACACGGTGGGAGCAGGTCTGGTCTTTGGTTTCTGTGGCTGCTGCAGTAACAGGAAAGTAACAGAGAAGGAAGTCATTCCCAGGGAATAGTCGTGTTCAAAACGTTGTATTTAGGTGTTGCCAAATGTGGGTGTTTCCTCTTCCACCTGGACAATGCTCTATTTCTTGATGTCTTCTGGGTTGTACAAACTGTAACACCTTGTGATGGGGATTGCCATTGAAGGCACGAGGTTATATTTCAGTGGTTTATCCTTGGCAATGTTTCCAGCACACAATAATCCCAGATGCCCAGTGAAATCTTCCTCCCATCTTCTCCCAATTACTCAGCCTAATCCTTGCCAGCCTGTAATCAAGACAAGCAGCCTTGTGAGACACTGATGTGTTTCGTGGTTGTAGTTTGCTTGCCAGCATTTATGACATTTGGATAGACAGTGGTGAGTCATGCGAGACAAATGGTTAGTGTCGTCTATTTTTTTATGTACGTATATAATTAGATTTTGCAGCACAAGAGAAAACAGCCCCTGTCCAGCTTGTCAGAAAAACAATAAAAAGGGAAAAGAAAATTTTCTTTGGCAACTTCTTCCAGCCTGAAAAGTGGATTCAATGATAAGGTTCTTAGATGGCTTTTCTTTCCCAATGAGTTATAAAATAATTTCAGCGCTGTTGCTAGAAAAACATAATAGAGCCATGAAACAGAATTGTTGGAAAGAAGTGAAACTACCACAGCTATTCAAATAGATACTGCATCCTGACACAGTGTGTAGGATTTACTGCCTTTTTTCCTCAAGTGGTTTTGTCTGTGGGCCTTCACTTCAGTGCACTCCTCCCTGTGCCCACTGGTGGTCTTTTCTTCCAACATCAATGAAAGCCTTTGCAACTCCCCTAAGTGGTCTCTGCAACAGGTCTCTAGTGCCTACTCAGTGGGATTTCTGACTAGATTTGTATTTTTCTCCCTCCTTCACATCAGAAACACGTAATAGTTAACACACAGAGCTCAGGTTTTGTTTCAGACTATGACATTGAGTCATTATGCAGTTTTTGGCAAACAGCGGAGGCTTACAAAAATGTCCACTCATTTCTGATGACTCAGTTTGAGCAGCTTCATGCCTCTTGGGCTTGAATTTTCTGAAGGTCTTTGAGAACCCAAAGCACACACAAGACTTTGTTACACAACCCTGCTGCAAATTCAGTCAAAGTATACCAATCTGGGTGCTTAGAAGAGGAGGTGCCCATAATTAGAGGGCACGTGGGGGAATGTTGGTCTTACTCACTGGGTTTTGGTTTATTCCTCATTAACATAAGGGCAAAAATACCAAGGCTCCATCTTGACAATAGGTTTTTTTTTGCAAAACACAGTGACCATCAGGTGAAAGTGCAGTGGTGTAAGCAAGGGAAAGGAGCGTGCCCCACGTTGAAAACCTGACCATCTGATAACTAGGACATGCCCTCTTACAGGCAAAACCATTTTGCTTAGAAGTACCATCAAATTTCTGGAGAAATCTCTCACACAAATACAAGGCATCTGCCCAGCAGCTACAAAGAGATAAACAAGCCACTTCAGAGGTGTGAGCAAGCAATTTCATTAGAATATATAGCAGATGCATGGACACTTCAGTGCAAGCTAACCAAAGTTCCCAGAAAGTCTCCTGATATGTAACAGCTGGTCCTACTGTAAAAATCACCATTGCTTTCATGTAAACTCAGAGATATTTTTCTGTCAGCTGTAGATACCTCTATTTGAATTATAGGATCTCTCAAGTATAATTATGACTGTTGGATTATCAGTCACTGTGGAAGGGCCATGATCTGGCAACATCAGATCTATTATCCCTCTGTGGGATAAAATACCCAAGGTCTCCTCAAGGTGTGATGAAGATCCGGCTGGAGATTCTCACTGCTGTGTGGATTAACGCCTGAGTGTGGCTGAAATGAAGCTACAATGAACAATTCAAACATTAAAGAGCCTTCAGGAACTGTCTACATTACAAGTCATGGGCTGTGCTATACCATTTCTGTTTCTGAACATGCTTTTACAGCATACAAGCCTCAAACTATTCTCTAGCTCAAGAGATTCACAGATTCGGCAGAGATAATCCATAATAGAGCATAACTGGATGCATAACTCCATGTATTATCTAACTTGGTTCTGCAGTTGAGGGATTATGAGCAGAGGTATGGGGAGAGTGACAACAGGCCCTTCTGTCAACTGCACGTAGCTTGTTTGTACCAATGAGAAACTCATGTAGAATAACAGAATAAGGATTTTGAAACTGATTTTCACGAACAAGCAGCTACCAAGGATACATTGTCCTCTCAAAATGAGTCACAGACTGTAGCTCAGGTGCTCCCCTGCAAAATTGCCCTCTTCTTTGCCCTGATCTCTGTTGCAGATCCTGTCCAATCCTGCTCTTTGAAGACACTACATTTTCATCCTCAACACCAAGAAGAACTGGGTTGGACTAGCACTTGGGTGGGAGACTTCTACTGCATTCTAGAGTGTGAGTTTTGAGGTTTTTAAATTACAATTGCTCTTCTTCCTCTCCTATCAATCCAAGGCAGATTGATCCAATGACCCCAAATTGTCCATAAGACCACAACCACTGAATACGTCCATAAAAACCTCTTGATGCTTACAAACACCTGCTGTCTTGAGCCAGTTTAAATTTTAAGGATTGGGGTTTTTTGTATTCTTTCTATAATTCCATAATTATATATCCATCTTCCTGCCTTGAATTAATGGGTGCTGTGATAATAAGTTTCTGATAAAGTCTATCCCAACTTGCAGTAATTCTTATGGATTTCACTAGGAATATTTTGGGGATACCTAGTTTCCTTGAAAACCAGGAAGATCCAGATTTTTTGGCAGAATGACTCAAGCTACAGTTCAGCTAGGGCATGCACAAAGCCATGGAGGGGTTTGCAGGGTTAGAAGTACATCAACAGAAACTTTAGTGGAAGCCAAATGTGGAAGGCCAGTGAGAGTATCTGTACTATTGACTTCCAGAATATAAATTAGATACAATTAAGACAGGAAAAATCAGGAGTGTATTTCCCCTACACAGCCATTGGAGAAGAGTGAGAGCACTTTGAGGGTCAGGGGGGAAAGTGGAAGCAGCATAGAACAGCTGAGCTGAATGCTTGCAACAGGCAGAAGAAGTAATCCCTTGGTGTTCATTTTAGGAGTGAATATATCAAGATAGAAGGATTACAAATCCCACCTGAAAGAGAAAATAGAAATATATGGCGTTTGATGAGGGAAAATTGAAAGGGAAATTGTCAGATAGAATTCATCAAGTACAAGAAATGTCTCAGACACAACATCACATAAGATATTAAAAAAGCACAATCAGGGAGCACAGCAGGTATCATGTGTCAAAGGAACTTCATTGCTTGAGCTGATGACTAACACCATTTATACAGAAAACAAGCATAGCACGCCAATGCAACCTGACAGAAAGCACATCTCAGAGCAGCTGCCTCTGATTCGTAGCGTTGCTAGAAAAGCAGAGGTTAGCAAGTGACTTTGGTGGCTTCTGTTCAGGAACCCTGTCGATCAGCAGAGTTATTAAAGAGTTATTTAACACTAGAGGCAATTGTACAGTTTCACACCTGGCTAAATCAAGACAGACAGGAAAATAAATGTTCATTTCTTCCTTCTACCTTACATGCAGCTGCCCCAAGAAAGGTGCTGAACAAGGGGCGGTGACATCAGGACAAGTTCCCTCTAAAAAGACAAAGGAAGAGAAGACAAAAACCCAAACCTGCCACTCCCACAGGCCTGTTTACCAAATCCATGTGGTTTACTGGCCTTTTTTTATTTGCTATTCTCTGTGCATTTGGCAGATCTCCTTGTGTGATGGGGTTGTCATATGCCATGGTGGTATCCCCACTGCTGAAGGCCTGATGTCTAAAACCTACCAAGGAAAGTGGTTCCTTATATCTGTCCACTTGGCAACATAACATATTCCTCTGACATCCTTCCCAGGGGTTTAAACAATGTTTTCCAAGTGGGTACCAAAGGTAAATGAAGCCTCAAAGCATTCCTGAATATTCGAAACCCTATACCCTCTTATTTGCTAAATTAAGGAGATTTTCTATGTTCTACCTTTGGCTGTACCTCAGTGTCTGCATTAATACAGCTCCACTACTGTTCAGATTTTCTGAGATCAAGCTGCTTTTGATATGCAAAAGGTGCTGGAATGCGTATTTCCTATTGTGTTTCTTGTTGCCAAGATCAGAAAGTCAATTAAATTCAATTTTTCCTCACTTCTCCCTTTCCAGGTAGCATTGCATATAGTGTAAAAAACCCCAGCAACCCAGAAGACAATATCTTGGAAATTCCTGCTTGACAATATCCCAGAAATTCCAATAAATATTAAATCTTGCCATGTTTTTTGATGGTTTGTGGCATGCTGACATGATATCGATGACAGATGACATTAATGTGAGTGGTTGACATGGCATTTGCAGCACTTTGTCCAAAACATTCGCTGCTTCTTCTTGCTGTTATCTATCTTTTTTTGTCAGTTTTTTTGGAATCAGTGTTATTACGCTTGAAGAACTGAAGGCTTTTATTATTATTCTTCCCTACTCTGTAAAAACTCTATTATTGGAGTCTGACAGCATTCCTAGATCACAGAAAGAAGGAGAAATGCCCAGCAAGAGGAAGGTGAGGGTGGCTGAGGGAGGCAGAGGTGGCCCTGGGAGCCGGGGGCGGGTGGTACCATGGACAGCGGCTCCCAACCGCCACCGCCCACCCATGAACATGACCAATTAGAGCTAATTTAGGGACAGAGGCGACTTCTTTCCGGGGTTTGGGGCTATTTTTGTACTAGAGATTCAAGGGAAACAGAGGAGGAGAAAAAGGAGGGTTCCTCAAGGCCAATGCAAGGTCCCGCACCTGGGTTGGACTAGCCCCCGGTGTCCGTACAGGCTGGGGGATGAAGGCATTGAGAGCAGCCCTGCTGAGAAGGACTTGGGCCTGCTGGTGGATGAAAAACTGGACATGAACTGGTGATGTGTGCCCACAGCCCAGAAGGCCAACCACAGCCTTGGCTGCATCAAAAGAAGCATGGCCAGCAGGTCAAAGGAGGTGATTCTGCCCCTTTACTCCACTCTGGTGAGACTCTACCCGGAGTACTTCATCCAGCTCTGGAGTCCTCAGTACAGGAAAGACACAGTACTGTTAGAACAGGTCCAGGGGAGGCCACAAAGAGGATCAGATAGCTGGAATACCTCTCCAATGAAACAGGCTGAGAGAGCTGTGGTTGTTCAGCCTGGAGAAGAGAAAGCTCCAGGGAGACCTTATCACGGGCTATCAATGCTTTTAAAGGCAGATATAAAGAAGATGGGGGCAGATGTTTTAGCAGGGTCTGTAGCAAAAGATTAAGGGATAATGGTGTTAAACTAAGATAGGGTAGATTTAGACTAGACAGAAGGAAGAAATTTTTACAATCGGGGCGGTGAAACACTGGAACAGGTTGCCCAGAGTGGTGGTAGATGCCACTGAGCAACCTAGTCTAGTAGAAGGTGTCCCTGCCCATGGCAGGGGAGCTGGAATAGAAGATCTTTAAAGGTCTTTTCCAACCCAAAGTATTCTATGATTCTGTGATTCTATGAAAAAGCATGCTTTAGGAAGGTTCTGTCAAAAAAAAAAAAAAAAAAAAATAGAAGATCTTTAAAGGTCTTTTCCAACCCAAAGTATTCTATGATTCTGTGGATTCTATGTTGAGTAAAAAAAAAAAAAAAAAAAAAGAAAAGAAAAAAAGATACATTAGCCATTATTTGAAATTGCAAGGTTTTTCTTGTTTCTGTAATTTTAAAAAACATATTATATACTAAAAATATCATAAAAATGATAAAAATATAATATATAATTGATAAGTATCTTTATATATATCTAATTTCATTCTATTTGTTGATATTTGGCTGTCAGAACTGGAGAAACAACATAGTTTGGTACAATCTTTTGAATAAAAACTTCAATCCATAAATTATTTTTTTTATAACATATTCCCCTTAGCTTATCTTCCCTGGTCAGGTGCTCCCATTTAGCTCAATGGCACTAACTGTGTGAGAAAGGAAGTCAGAAAGTGGTTTTGAGAGCTCAGCTTGCAGCAAGGATTGGTGAAGAGTACACAAAAGTTTTCTTTAGGTTTGAATTTTTTTCCTTTTGATCAGGAATAAAATATTTTGCTCTAATTTCAAGTTTTGTGAAAGCTTTTTTTAAAAAAAGAAATGTAAATTATAACTGTAAACACAAGAATGTTAAAGTATTTTACACCAAAGTTGTCAAAACTGACTTTTTCAGAAACACACAGAAGTCTATGTTGACTAAAGTAATGAAATCAATCTAGACTCACAAAATACTCTCTTCCACACATTATATATTTTTCTACCTTTATAGAAAATATTTCATCCTTATTAAAGAAAAATACAGAGATGAGATTATGTCCGTCCTTCCTTCCTTCCTTCCCTCCCTCCTTCCTTCCTTCTTTCCTTTTCATTTCTGGAGTGGAAAAGCATCATTTAAAGTTGGTTTTATTATTTTCAGAGGTAATATGCTATTTTTGAAGCAATAAATATGACATAAAGTATTCCAAACATGTTCAGCCACCACAGTTTCATTGTTAATGTCAAATACAAGTTTGAAACCTGAAAGTCCAGTGGCCAGCCAAGAGCTGAGCTGTTCCAGGGAGAGGACAGTAAATTTAGGTTTCTTTATTTTCCACTAACCCTATTCAGGAGGTTTCCTCTCCAGACTCATTGTGAAAATTCTCCAAGGGCATTTTTGGTGACAGGTGAAGCCATAGTCCAAAACCTTAGTGATTTCTTGTGGAAAACAAACAGGAGAGGAGAGGGACTTTTTGGTGGCAGCAAGCAAGTGTGAAGAGTTGATGCACTTGGGTGTGATTTGAGGGATTGTTTTAGAACAGGAGCTATTGATGAGGTGGCACAGTCCCAGATTTGTGTATGACACTCACCCAAGCACCCAAAGAACCAGTTTTTTTATGCCTTTTCTTGCCGAGTTCATTTTCTGCCAGACCGTTGAGCTGAGTGAGCTCCCCGAGGAGTCCAAGAGGTGCCGGTCACTTCTTCAAGCCCAGATCTGCAGCTGGGAGGAGGACCTCTCCTTGCCAAGCAGCCAATTTGGCTGTGTTTTCCCAAGGGCCATGCCCAAACAACCCAATATCCAGTTTCCAAGCAGGCCAGTTCAGCCCCAAAACCCAAAGGCCACCATTCCAACCCACCGAGCCCCACTCGGTCCTCCTGGCAAGGCAAAGAGGGGCTGGGCAGGGAACATCTCACCAACGCTGGTGCTAGCACATCCTTCTTACGTTCTGGGATTTTTTAGCATTGTGGTTTAGTTTATGAGCAAAGCCCCCCTTTGCTTTTAGCAACAGGGAAGCCAGTCCGATTGCACATCTTTTTTTTTCCTTTTTGTTTTTCTTTTTTTTTCTTTTTTTGTTTGGTTTGTTGGTTTGGGTTTTTTTTTTTTTTTTTGTTTTTTTTTTTTTTTTTTTTTTCTTTTTTTTTTTGGTTTGTTGGTTTGGGTTTTTTTTTTTTTTTTTGTTTTTTTTTTTTTTTTTTTTTTCTTTTTTTTTTTTTTTTTTTTTTTCCCGTGCAGCTGCTGTGTGTTAGGAAGGACCGGTTTGACGGCAGAAAAAGGCATCGTTTCCACGGGGAGTCATCATGCCCGGAGGGATGGACCCCCTCCCGGCTCGGAGCGGAGCGGGGCGGCTCCCCCGGCTGCCGGCCCCCGCGGGAGGCGGGCTGTAGCGGAGCCCCCGCTGCCGGTAAATGCCTCCGCCGGCATCCTCATCCCCGGGCAGGTCCTGCCATCTCCTCCGCGGGCAGGGCTGCCTCCGCTCCTCCCTCCGAGTGGGACCCCTTCCTCCAGCAGGCTTCCTCCAGGTAAGTCCTGAAAACCCCCCTCCCTGAAGGATCCCCCCCACGACCCCCACAGCCTGGGAAGTGTCCCCCTGCTCCGGGCTAGTGTATGGTGGGGATGTGCCCTCCACCATCCTTGGGGCTTTTCCCCTCGGGGGTTTGGGGGTTTTTGAGCCCTGGTGGGTGGGATTTGGCGCCCCAGGGCTGGGGTTTGGCACCCTAGAAGTTGGAGTTTTTGCAGCCCCGGGGTTTGGGGGTTTTGCACCCCTGAGGGCTGGGGTTTGGCACCCTGGCTCAGTCACTCCCCTGGTGTTTGTGAAGTGGGTTTAACTTTGCCCTGAGTTTTCCTGCTGCGATCACGCTTCAGTTTCTCCTCGCTCCTGGTTGCAATAAACTTGCTTTTGCTGTGGAAGAGCATGCACTTCTGCCGGGTGGGAGATCTCAAAGGGCAAACCCCTGTGCTGTCTCATAGGTGGGGGTTTGATGTCCTGCTTTGGGGCAGAAACCATCAGCCACACGCAGCCAGGCTGGGAGCAGCTCCATGGGGTGGAATCTGGGAGCCTGGAGACCTGGTGTGAGTCCCTGCTGCTGGGCAAAGCCCCCCACACCCAGCTCAGCTGTTACTGCTGAGCTGCTTTGAGCCAGCTGGCTGCCTTCAATGGTCAGGTTTGAAGGTAATGATGGTGTGTTTTGCTAGGTTTCCAGACCCTGGGCTGGTTAGCTGTTGAAAAGGTTGTAGGAGTTGTTCTGTGCTGATTTGGGGGTGGAAAGGGCATTTCTTCATGCCCTGAGAAATACTGCCCTTCAAATGGGAAAGTTGGATGGAGGAAGAGAGAGAAAAGGAAAGTCAGTGCAAAGGCTCACTTGCTGCATGGCCTCCTTAAATGCATGTTCTACAGGTGGAAGCATCCCCAGGGATGTTCCTTCTCCTTTACCACCGCATGCCAGCCTTGCAGAGCGATGCCCTGTTTGGCAAATTACTGAGAGGCTGCAGTTTCAGCTCACGGCAGAGGAGAGAAGGAAAATGTGTTTTGAAGTCCTGGGGCAGGTAGAGTTGCATATGCTGCCATATGCTGAATTGTATTTAGTTTGGCAGAAGAGCAGAGTCTGGCAGCAAATATATTTCCAATTTTCATAATTCCTCTCGGATTTTAAAGTGCAGTCAGCCTTGAGATTGCAGAGCTTTTTTTTTCCTCCCCTGCCATCAAAAGATACCATTTAGCGATGAAATTAACCATTTACTTGGGTTTTGTCTGCTGAATAAAATAGGTCAAACTTTCAGCATATTAAAGGAAAACTGTTTGAATGATGGAGTTGCTTTTCTCAGGCAGGCAAAGAGCAGAACTAGCCCATCAGTTTTTGAAGGGAAGAAAAACTGTAGTGTCCAAATAAGAACAAAGCAAACCCTGAGATCCCCAGGAAACCTGGGATGATCCCACATCATGGTACAACTAGGCATTTAAACCACTGATTTAAGAGGGTTCCTTACAGGAAAGGCTGAAAGATTGATCTTAAAGAAAGACACTGTGCTATATCAGCAGCTATATCCACACGAGGAGAATTTAAAAGCTCCAATATTTAAGTTGTGGAAGTATATCCCTGGGAAGGAAGGCACATCCTGCTTTGTCCCACAGATCTCTCCAGAGATGTTAAGATTGTATCATCCCCTGCTTTCTTGTATGAACAATTCTCCAGGTGGTTCAGGAGTAGCACTTCCTAGCAAGAGATAAGTTGCTGGCTGCCCAGTTGGAAGCAAAAAGGATGAGAAACATCAAGCCTGGGTGCTTGGCTGTGACAGAGACTGTGGATGAGCTTCCTGGGACTCTCTGCCTGGGGATCCTTGAAAAGGAGCCAGAAGCAGTAGGACCCTGTTGTCTGCACCCTGAATCCAAACCTGAAGTTTCAAACATCCATCATCCCTTCTTTTTGCTGAATATTTGCTGTTGGAGAAATTGCAGAGGTTGAATGAGTAGACTCTCACTTCCAGCCCCACCACCTGTCCTTGTGTTCACCAAAAAATAGTATGATGCAAGAGAGTTTCTCTGATGTTTTGTGACTCTGGAGACATCTGTCACCTGTGTGCATCGCCATGTCATGCTCCTAGATGTGTTCTGCATTAAGCAATCTGCTGTTAGTTTGTCACTTAAAAAAACCTTTTAACCCAGGCTGGTGGCTAAGGTGGTACTCAAGTAGCATGAAGAGCTTGCAAAGATGAACTCTAATAGCTGTGTCCTACTTCTGCCTAAAGTTTGAGGGCAGTGTGTGCTTGCAGATCAGTACCAGAGCAACATTGTGTAAGTAATGATCTGCTTTAATTAGAGTTGTACTAACACTGATGCAAACAATGACTGTGCCCACATGGTTCTTAAGTATGTAAGAGAAGAGAGAAGTGACTTCTAAGCCTTCTTGTTTCAGAGTTACATCTAAAAACCCCAGGCAATGAATCCAGCATTCTCATCTGTGATTACTCCAGGCCATAGACCAAAAAATTGACATTGATTTTTTTTTTTTTTTAAACCTTAAGACCTGATTTTTTTTTTTTTTATACCTTAAAATTTGACATTGATTTTCTAAACCATTGATTTTTCATTAAACCTGTTTTTTGCTTTTTATGTTTTGGGAGCCTGTCTTGAAACTGCACCTCCTTCCAGGCGAATGTAGAGCTGTCTGGGTGCTGTTTATGTGCTTAAATTGGTTAGGGGTCAACTTGGGTGGAAATCAGAGGGCTGTTTCTGGACCCACAGAGGCCCCAGAGGTGTGAGGACACCAGCATCTCTCAGCAGGTGTGGGAGACAGCAGATGACCAGATGGGCTGGAAGATGGAGGTGGGACTTCTAACCGAGATGGCAGGTTCTGTAACCTGGCTGGCTGTGCAGCTATGCGTTGTCACCACATGGTTTTGCCAGCCCACAGTCACTGTGCTGCCTCTGCAGACCACGTAGGGAGAAGAATGGGCTGAACATTTTTTCTGCCAGAAAGTGTGCTTGCATTAAAATCAAACTGTTCCACAGGAACAGTTTTATCCAGTTTGATAACATCCTCAGTGGGATTTTTAGAAAGAATGGTGCAGGTTCTCCTCTTCCCTGTTAATGACGTGAGAGCTGGAGATGATAGGATTTTTTAATTTTATTTTTATGGGTTGTTATCAGGAAGTGAAATGTTGTCCAAGGAACATTTTCATTAAGACTGGTGCACTTAGGACACCCTGTAGACTTTTAGCAGTACCTGCTAAGGGGTCTGCCACAGAGCTTGAAGTCCAACAAACCCACTTGTTCTCAGCACTGGAGCAGAAGCGCTTCAGGTCTCAGTTAGCAAGTCCCAGCTCTGAGGAGGGACGGAGGAGGCGCTTTCCTTCTTAATTTTTTCTAGGCAGTTTCAGTTATTTCTTGATTATTTTTTATTTTTACTGTTTGACTTAAAAGAAAGGAATCCACTAAATCCTGCAAGTAACTAGAAGTCAGGGGAGGGAGCTGAGAATTCTGAAAGATGAGTGGGTGCATGTAATACATGATTATCTCCAAGGAAAAAGTTGGTATTGCTTTCACAAAAGGCAGCCAGCCTCACAATCACACAGGAGTGCTTGGAAAAAGTCAGCAAGTATGTGGGTGGGTGGGAAGCTCCTAGTTGATGTAGTCTGCTTGCATTTCTGAAAGGTTTTCAATATGGTCCCTCACGGTAGGGTCTTTTAAGGAAACTTAATAGTTCTGAGTTAAGAAGGAAGTTCCTTGTGTGAATAAATATTTGTCTAAAAGGTGAAAGGCAGAGGGGAAGTGGATGGTGAGTTACCATGTGGAAAAGAGGTCAGCGATGCTCTTCACAGGGATAGGGACTGGGATATGTGGTGTTCAATAAATCTCTAACTGGAAAAAGTTGTGATTAGTGAAGTGGTGATATTTGGAGGTGAAACAAAGTTTAATCGAGGCATGAAGGATAAGGCCTGACTTAAAGAATTGCAAATAAGCTTTTATGAGGCTCAGCAAGCATTAAAACAGAAGAAGAAATTCAACTGTGAAGTGATGGAGTTTGGGGAAGATGGAGAGAACCTAATTTCCTCATTTCAACCTATTTTCCAATCTAAAAGAGCAGGCTCTAAGATGACCATTACTGCTCAGGAATGAGATCTTTGGGTGGTGATAGGCAGTTCTGTGGAAAGGTCAGCTCAGTGCTAAGTGCCAATCAAAAGCAGTAAACCATGTTAGGATTTGCTGTGAAAGGGAAGCAGGACAAAACACAGAACATCATTATGGCTTTATATAAATCCACAGTGCATTTACCTCTTGGAGATTGTTCGTAGTTTTAGTCCATCTGAAAGGCTCAGAAATGCAGGAGGGGTGGCCAGGGGATGGCAACCACTTCTGTATGAGGAATGGGCAAGTTGGCAAAGGCTCCTCAGCCTGACCAAGAGATGACGAGGTGGCTGGAGGATGTGAAAGAGACTAAAGAGCTCACCAGTGGCATTGAGAGAGTGGATGGGGATTGCTTGCATGATGTCTCTTCCAATACAAGGGTGGGCACCAAGTGAAACTTCCTGGTGACAGGCTTAAAGCAAACAAAGAGAGGTGTTTCTTTGCATGGTGTATAGAATTCTTTGCGTGGCATCCAGCTGAGCTATGGAAGTTGTTACTATAGGAGGTCATGGATGCTGAAAGTCTGCATGGTCCAAAAGGAAAACAGGACAACTTCATGACTTAGTCCTTGAAATCCTTGAAACCATCTTTAGAGGTAATTCTGGATCTTAGGCTGCTGGAAGGAAAACAAGATATTGGGGAAATCTTGATATATGCTGTCTTGTTCTCATAATCCTCCTAAAGCAAAGCTTGGCCACTGTGAGATAAGGCATATTGGACTACATGGACATTTATCCTGACCCGTTCTCATGCTGTGCTTAGTAATCCCCCCAGGATTACTAAGGAATGTGGGATTGACCCGAGGATGCTGTGGAAGCAGAGCCCAGTTGCAGGAGAAGTGGTGGTGTTCAAATATAATAATTTAATATCTGGAAATGTTTGTATAATTGTCTTTTCCCCACAAGTTTTGCGTTGTTTTCCCATTAGCCACACCAGTGAATTTTGAACTGCTGGAATTTTCACGGTACATCGGTCCCACCTTCCCAGGTACCTGTGACACCACTTGGTCAAAGTCTGAGAACTAAGCTGTAGACAGAAGCATGTGAATTTCCTCGACTTAGAAGTTGTTCATTATGGAGTTGGGAGCATCCTCTCCCAGCTGAGATGCCTCAATTACTTGCTTACTTGCCTGAAGCCCCCTGTGTGGTTGCTGGCAGCTCTGCATGGCCATTCAGACTGTAGGATGGCAGTAATAACTTAACTTCAGAGCCTTAAAAAGTACCAGGAATAACCCAGGGCAGACCATGTGGGGCTACAAAAGCAGCCAGCCTGGACAAGCAGCTGTACTTGCTCTGTGGTTGTAAAGGTACTTTTTTTTTTTTTTGTATCATACTTCAACACTTCGCCTGATGATGTATTTTTGTTCACAGGAGGGCTTTTAATTGCCATGAAGGACTTCAGCCAGTGCTGTAAATTTATTCTTACTCTCGGGATTTCAGACACTTCTAACGGACTGATAACCATGGCACAGTGATGGCAGAGACACAGCAGGGTGTGTGGATTTTTCTTGAAGTAAATGAAGCATATATATTATTTCCGTACTTTCTTAACTAGACCTAAAAGCCATGTGTATTAAAATCCTTATTTATAATTTTTTCCCCTTTCCTCTCTTCCAGATTTTAACATTGGGAAGATGCTGATGGGCAAAAATGAATCTTGGCTGTCTAATTTCTCCTCTGCTGCCTCCTCCTTTGTGAAAGGAGGTGGCAACTGGGCAGGGATCGGCTTCCAGGAGGTGGTCATTGGGCTGATACTAACCCTCATTGACCTGATCACTCTTCTGGGAAATACAATAGTCTTCATCTGCCCAGTGGTGGAAAAGAGGCTGCGCACCGTCACCTATATGTTTATCATGTCCTTAGCCATGGCAGATTTCCTCGTAGCTTGTCTGGTCATGCCCTTTAGGTAAGAAGTGCTTGTAAGGTAAGATCAGACAGTGGTGTGTGTGTGCAACCTCATTTCTCCTAGCTCAGGGGCCACTGTCTGAGCAGGGCCGGCTAGAAGTTCATGTGTTTAGGACTGGGGTCTCCTAAGAGCTTATCTGTGAGTCAGTGATTGTATGTGCTTCTGTGCCTCAGTTTCCCTACCCTTTTTAATGGGTCCCATTATAATGAATGGAGAGAGACTTCCCAAGGGTATTTTTCCCGTTGGCTATAGAGGGACTCTGGCTGCTGGTCTGAACTAGATATCCAGCTTTTAAGATGGCTCCAGTATGACAAGTCCCCTCTTCCAGGACTAGCTCTGCCTTGCACGTGGGGCCAACATCATTGGGGCCAAATGATTTTTCATGCTCTGAGTGTTTGGGGAATGTGAGGTGGGGACTGTCACTGGTGTGTCAGCATTAACTGTCATGACTGTGTTAATCCTAGATACAGAAAATCATGGAGTATATTTTTCCCTTATTTTTCTTAGACAAGAATGACCATTGAAATCAGTGGAGTTAAATTCTATGCTTTGGATTTTACACTTCTTTAACCTTATCTTTTATTTTTTGGTATTGGGAGGGAGAAGGAACAAGGTTCCTTACTAATGTAAGAAAATGAATGTTTTCATATCACTGAACTTGAAAGGCTATTGCAGAGATGTTATTCTTCATATTCTTTGTGAAACGCAGAATTTTGGTTGTTCCTTCTGGTTCAGAAAAGATAGCAGCGGAGTTTGTGGGGAAGGCTGGTGACCTTGCAAAATAAATCTTTTGCCTCTAGAAGCAGACTAGAAGAGCTGCAGTCTGCAGTGGGATAGCAAATGGGATTCTGGGCACCTGGGGGATTTTTTTTGCCCCTATTACCTGAGTGCATTGCACATCGATAAGTGGCACTGTAGACATAGGGACAAGGGCCATCTCCCTTCTCTGTATAAATGTAATGATTTTATTTCAGTATAAGTAGGGTAATTTAGGCTCCCCCTATATTAAGTGGAGGAAGAGGCACTTCAGAGGGCAGTTCTCCCTCCTTGAGCTTTATATTTACAGGACTTCACTAACTGGCTAAAACACAGTAACACAGATCCAGAAAGCAGTTTACTTTGGGCTCTGGCTGGCTTGTGCTGCAAAATGGCCACAGGTTTGTGTAAAGCCAGGGGCTGCACCTCGTTCAGTGCTCTTGGAGCAATATGAAAAAGCTGAACTCTTTTCACATTTGTGCTTTAGTTCTCAGGGGGCTGCCTACGCTTTTGAATTTGGCACTGAAAGATAATCTTTTTTTCCCAACAAGCAATTACAAACTGAGTTGTAAGTTTATAGTGTCAGGTGAAGAAAAAAAAGCTGTTAATGATGCCTTTTAAAAAATAGTATGGCCAATTTAAATTCTAAGCTCGGTGAATTTTCAAGTTCAGGCTCTGAAATAATCCCTCTGTATTCACCTGTCTCTCCCCTCCCCCTGGTGCTACAAATACCTGCCCGAGGGGCTGGGATTGCAGTTTAGCTGACAATGGTTTAACCTCTTCTGCCCTATTAAAGTCAGCAGGAATGAGGGTAGTGACTTAACCAGCTGTATTTTTGTTCACAGGAGGGCTTTTAATTGCCATGAAGGACTTCAGCCAGTGCTGTAAATTTATTCTTACTCTCGGGATTTCAGACACTTCTAACGGACTGATAACCATGGCACAGTGATGGCAGAGACACAGCAGGGTGTGTGGATTTTTCTTGAAGTAAATGAAGCATATATATTATTTCCGTACTTTCTTAACTAGACCTAAAAGCCATGTGTATTAAAATCCTTATTTATAATTTTTTCCCCTTTCCTCTCTTCCAGATTTTAACATTGGGAAGATGCTGATGGGCAAAAATGAATCTTGGCTGTCTAATTTCTCCTCTGCTGCCTCCTCCTTTGTGAAAGGAGGTGGCAACTGGGCAGGGATCGGCTTCCAGGAGGTGGTCATTGGGCTGATACTAACCCTCATTGACTTGATCACTCTTCTGGGAAATACAATAGTCTTCATCTGCCCAGTGGTGGAAAAGAGGCTGCGCACCGTCACCTATATGTTTATCATGTCCTTAGCCATGGCAGATTTCCTCGTAGCTTGTCTGGTCATGCCCTTTAGGTAAGAAGTGCTTGTAAGGTAAGATCAGACAGTGGTGTGTGTGTGCAACCTCATTTCTCCTAGCTCAGGGGCCACTGTCTGAGCAGGGCCGGCTAGAAGTTCATGTGTTTAGGACTGGGGTCTCCTAAGAGCTTATCTGTGAGTCAGTGATTGTATGTGCTTCTGTGCCTCAGTTTCCCTACCCTTTTTAATGGGTCCCATTATAATGAATGGAGAGAGACTTCCCAAGGGTATTTTTCCCGTTGGCTATAGAGGGACTCTGGCTGCTGGTCTGAACTAGATATCCAGCTTTTAAGATGGCTCCAGTATGACAAGTCCCCTCTTCCAGGACTAGCTCTGCCTTGCACGTGGGGCCAACATCATTGGGGCCAAATGATTTTTCATGCTCTGAGTGTTTGGGGAATGTGAGGTGGGGACTGTCACTGGTGTGTCAGCATTAACTGTCATGACTGTGTTAATCCTAGATACAGAAAATCATGGAGTATATTTTTCCCTTATTTTTCTTAGACAAGAATGACCATTGAAATCAGTGGAGTTAAATTCTATGCTTTGGATTTTACACTTCTTTAACCTTATCTTTTATTTTTTGGTATTGGGAGGGAGAAGGAACAAGGTTCCTTACTAATGTAAGAAAATGAATGTTTTCATATCACTGAACTTGAAAGGCTATTGCAGAGATGTTATTCTTCATATTCTTTGTGAAACGCAGAATTTTGGTTGTTCCTTCTGGTTCAGAAAAGATAGCAGCGGAGTTTGTGGGGAAGGCTGGTGACCTTGCAAAATAAATCTTTTGCCTCTAGAAGCAGACTAGAAGAGCTGCAGTCTGCAGTGGGATAGCAAATGGGATTCTGGGCACCTGGGGGATTTTTTTTGCCCCTATTACCTGAGTGCATTGCACATCGATAAGTGGCACTGTAGACATAGGGACAAGGGCCATCTCCCTTCTCTGTATAAATGTAATGATTTTATTTCAGTATAAGTAGGGTAATTTAGGCTCCCCCTATATTAAGTGGAGGAAGAGGCACTTCAGAGGGCAGTTCTCCCTCCTTGAGCTTTATATTTACAGGACTTCACTAACTGGCTAAAACACAGTAACACAGATCCAGAAAGCAGTTTACTTTGGGCTCTGGCTGGCTTGTGCTGCAAAATGGCCACAGGTTTGTGTAAAGCCAGGGGCTGCACCTCGTTCAGTGCTCTTGGAGCAATATGAAAAAGCTGAACTCTTTTCACATTTGTGCTTTAGTTCTCAGGGGGCTGCCTACGCTTTTGAATTTGGCACTGAAAGATAATCTTTTTTTCCCAACAAGCAATTACAAACTGAGTTGTAAGTTTATAGTGTCAGGTGAAGAAAAAAAAGCTGTTAATGATGCCTTTTAAAAAATAGTATGGCCAATTTAAATTCTAAGCTCGGTGAATTTTCAAGTTCAGGCTCTGAAATCATCCCTCTGTATTCACCTGTCTCTCCCCTCCCCCTGGTGCTACAAATACCTGCCCGAGGGGCTGGGATTGCAGTTTAGCTGACAATGGTTTAACCTCTTCTGCCCTATTAAAGTCAGCAGGAATGAGGGTAGTGACTTAACCAGCAGATTTGTAATGCTGATAGTGGGGGTTTTGCTTTACGTTAGAGATGGGGTTGTGGAAGTGGCTTTTCCATCCAGACAGGGATGGAAAGGGTCTCCAGGTTGGCTGATCTTACTCCTTGGGGATCGAAGGCAGCTCTGAGAGGGTTTTTGGGCGAGGACCTGGCTGACATGCCTGCAGCAGTTTGGCTGTCCACTTCCTTCCCCAGTTCCAGCCACCAGCCTAAACTGGGCTGGAGCTGGGCTGCAACCGGGAATGGTGGAGTCTGCAGGGCCTGAGCTGGGCTTTCCTGCAAAACAGTATGGTTCCCCCTGCCCAGAGGGGATGCAGAAATGATCCTGTTGACAGGAGTACATGGTACTCCTGCTATATTATTTTTTTTTTTGGTCCAAGAGAAGCTCTGATGTTTCCCACCACATGGACGAGGCCACTGCAACAAAATGCAGCAGACCATTTCAGCATCCCAGAAAGAGAAAAACAGTGTGTCAGACATCAAAAATGAGCTAAAGCAACAACCTTTCTGCTGCCTGGCATTTCCCTGAGCTCTTTTTCTTTTTTTTTTTTTTTTTTTTTTTTCTGTGTTCTTGTTAAGATCAGAAATGAGAAGTTTTAATCCCAGTCCAGCCTGGGTGCCTTAAGGGCTCCTCTCTGGGACTGCACAGCATCACCTGCTCTTCCACCCACTCCAACAATCCCTCCAGGAGATCATCTTCTCCTTTACCCCCATCTTACCCAGGAATGATAGCACCCTCTTTGCTCAAATCACAAAATCACAGAATTGTCAGAGTTGGAAGGGACCTCTAGAGATCACCTGGTCCAACTCCAGTTCTTCCATATATCTAGTCTGAATCTACCCTCTTTTAGTTTAAAACCATTACTCCTGGTCCTATCAAAGGATGGTAGACGACATTAAAAGGGGGGGAAACCAATGGCTTTGCTATGCAGCCAGAGATTAAATAGCCCACCCAAGAGAGGGATGTCTTAAAAAAAGAAAAAAAAAAACCCAAACCACAAAACCCCACAAAAAACAAAGGGAAGCAAAGAGTAGAGCATGATTGATGCTTTGTGACCCTCCTGAATGTCCTGATGCCACCTGGTGTGAAGTCTTGCCAGCTGCTGGTGGGCCACATGGTGAGGAATGGACCCTGCTGGCTCCATCAAGCGTTGTTTGGCCCTGCTGATGGGGTGGCTGTTGGTGCACATTTTCCCCACTGTCTCAGCATCATATCTATATTGCTTTTTTGAATTGTAGTTTGTTCCTTGTTGGGCATGTTAGTACATGCCAACAAGAAGTCACTTTGGCTCAGGAAAAAGAGGCTTTGTGACAGAAAGGAAAAACAAGGTTGTCACCTGGTGCTTTAATTTCTTAAGGGTAAGATTTCTGTTTTGTTCCTGGTTTGGCTTGTTTGCAAGAGTGATTCAGCTTTGTTTAGCTTGTCATCTGGGTTCTCCAGCCAGCTCAGCCGTTTCCAGGCTGAATATTTCCAGCTACTATTTTCTTTCTCAAATGTAAGTGAAATTGACTTCACCTCTGCTCATACTGTGCGTTTCTTTGGGCTTTTATTATTCCTTTTTAGCCAGCATAATTTCTGGGCTGCAGAGACTTTTTACACCAGAGAAGAGGGAACAGATATCCACTACCCTGTGCTGTGAGAACATCTGATAGGTCAGGCGCATCCCCCCAGATGCATGGTGATGAGTTAGGTACCTGCTTAGCTGGGATCTGTGTGCAGGGATGTTCACAACAGCAGCATGGTCTACTTCTGGAAAGCTGTGGTGTGAGCACCAAAGGCTTTGCAGCATCTCTGGATGTAAGAAGGGCCTCTGAGGAATGGTGCCAAGACACCCAAGTCCGTTACCAGTCCTATCAAAGGATGGTAGACGACATTAAAAGGGGGGGAAACCAATGGCTTTGCTATGCAGCCAGAGATTAAATAGCCCACCCAAGAGAGTGATGTCTTAAAAAAAGAAAAAAAAAACCCAAACCACAAAACCCCACAAAAAACAAAGGGAAGCAAAGAGTAGAGCATGATTGATGCTTTGTGACCCTCCTGAATGTCCTGATGCCACCTGGTGTGAAGTCTTGCCAGCTGCTGGTGGGCCACATGGTGAGGAATGGACCCTGCTGGCTCCATCAAGCGTTGTTTGGCCCTGCTGATGGGGTGGCTGTTGGTGCACATTTTCCCCACTGTCTCAGCATCATATCTATATTGCTTTTTTGAATTGTAGTTTGTTCCTTGTTGGGCATGTTAGTACATGCCAACAAGAAGTCACTTTGGCTCAGGAAAAAGAGGCTTTGTGACAGAAAGGAAAAACAAGGTTGTCACCTGGTGCTTTAATTTCTTAAGGGTAAGATTTCTGTTTTGTTCCTGGTTTGGCTTGTTTGCAAGAGTGATTCAGCTTTGTTTAGCTTGTCATCTGGGTTCTCCAGCCAGCTCAGCCGTTTCCAGGCTGAATATTTCCAGCTACTATTTTCTTTCTCAAATGTAAGTGAAACTGACTTCACCTCTGCTCATACTGTGCGTTTCTTTGGGCTTTTATTATTCCTTTTTAGCCAGCATAATTTCTGGGCTGCAGAGACTTTTTACACCAGAGAAGAGGGAACAGATATCCACTACCCTGTGCTGTGAGAACATCTGATAGGTCAGGCGCATCCCCCCAGATGCATGGTGATGAGTTAGGTACCTGCTTAGCTGGGATCTGTGTGCAGGGATGTTCACAACAGCAGCATGGTCTACTTCTGGAAAGCTGTGGTGTGAGCACCAAAGGCTTTGCAGCATCTCTGGATGTAAGAAGGGCCTCTGAGGAATGGTGCCAAGACACCCAAGTCCGTTACCAGACCCGTGCTTCAACTTCTGTATGTCTCATTTCCCCATGTAGAAAAAAGCCATAAAACCTTTCCGTGTGTGCAGTGGGACCCTCCATAATGCCCATGTGGAGGACACCGTGCTGTAGGGACGAGTTCTGCTGTATATTAATGCTTGCTTGAATTTTTGTGTAGCATCCTGCATAACAAATAGCTGCCAAGGGCTGGTGCCCTTCAGCCAGCACTCTACCCACTTACAGTAGCTGGGCTCTAAAAGAACCTTCGTAAAGTCATTTTAATGAGTTGTTGCTAATTGGATGCAGAGCAGGGGTTGGTTTCTAACTCCTCTGACATCAAGTTGACTCCTGCCCTCGTCGGGTGGCATAGCCCACCTGAGTGCACTGCAGCGCAGCAGCCCTACTTTCACTGTGTTTGACCAGCAAGCTGTGAAGTTACAGGATAATTAAAGCTTTGCAGGACTAGGTAGTTACTCAGCCTTTCACATCAAATTCGCACACAATGGTTATTTCAGCAGCACCCCAGGAGCTGCAGAAAGCTGGTGAAAGAAAGGGGAAGCGAATGGCATCTAATTGAATACTATAGAAACATGCATCAGCCTTCCTACAGCTGCCATATGTTCCTTCCTTTGCTGCTCACTTCTTACAGGTCCCTCTTGACTTTGTTAGAAATAATTTTGGCATAATGTGTGCTCTTTGTGGGTGTGTTTACCTCACTGAGGCATTTGTGAGCTACGTAATGGACAAATCACAGAGGCTTCCTCCTGGGATATTTTTTTTTTTTTTTTCAACCAGGACTCAAAATCCTCTAGTTTTGAAGCATGAGACCAGATGAAAAGTGAGTTTTGTGGAGGAGGGAACATCTTCCATGCCCCAGGAATTGGGAAGAATTCATAAAAGTCTGTGCTTCTTAGGGCACTAGAAAAAGTTGTGATAAATAAAGCTGTGCAGACGTAAATTCGGGGAGCTCTTGAGGGGAGCAAAGCACCTCTCTCAAGGCACCCACTTGTAACAGAGTGCAGACAAGGAGCATAGATTCAGTCTTCTTCAGATACACTCCACCTGTGGGTTATTGCCTTGGGTTGAACTTTGAGGATGAATCTCTGCTGTCTAACAGCCTCCCCAGGCTGCATGCCCACCTTTAGGTCCTCCGCGTTAAGACATGGCATTACCTCAGCAGAGGCTCAAAGAAATGCCTGAAATCAGTCCTCCTTGCTTTGGTTTCTACCTGTTTTCTCTGGCAGTATTATTTACGAGGTGACGGGGATGTGGTTGTTTGGGAAGCTGTTCTGCAAAGTCTGGATCTCCTTTGACGTCATGTTCTGCACTGCGTCCATCGTCACGTTGTGCTTCATTAGCCTGGACAGATACTGCTCCGTGGTGACACCATACCACTATTCCAGAAGGATGTCCCGAGGCAGGTGAGTTGAGTTGCTCCTCACTTTTCTCCTCACCTCCAAATTTTTACTTGCCCATGGCCTATATTGACTAGGCACCAAATGAGTTGTTGACAGTTGCTGCCCCAGAGCAGAGCGATGTGACAAAAGGATCCCCGCACCATTTAAAACTTCACAGAAAAATTCTAATGTGGTGCAGGAGAAAAGGAGAATGCAGATGAGCTGGTTTGACAGAGCTCCTGGGAAAGGACTTTTTGAGTTAAGGATGGGTTGCAAAATGGGGTAGAAACTGGTGGTGTGGGCTGACTCATACCTACAATTTCTGCCTTTTGCAGGCATTTCATGGGGACTTCCTCAAGCAGTAGGGGAAATGATACCCAGAAGAATGTATGTAGCAGGAGCCTTCCCTCTCTTAAACTCATGATGTTCATGGGGGAAACAGAGAGAAAACAGGCTAAGTTTCTAAGTTCCTGCCAAGGTTTCACGTGAAATATTGAGAGGAGGACTGTAGGGTGGGGAAAGTTGTCTGAGGATGGACAGAGAGGATGTTGCAGCTGTGGGGTACTTCACAAGGTGGGTTCAGACTCTTTTGGAGATGTTCTTCCTGCTGCAGCCCTTGCTGTGTACAATTAGTGGAGCACGGGCAGTCACCAAAACGAGGTGGGGCTGTGCAGCACACCCTGTTGCAGAGCAAGAGGATCTAGTGTCCTCACCTCTATTGCTCCCCCGAGGATAAGATAATGGCCAGATACTAAGACTGAAACTAAACAGCAAAATCTATATCCTGTTGTTTTAAATATTAACAAAAATCCCCTGTGAAACCTTTCCTCCTTTTTTTTTCTGCCGGTTCTGAGCATCCCTCACACTGACACCAACTCTGTAAGCCACAGACCCAATTACCCAGGCGTTCGTTAGCCATACTCACGTATGGACTTCTTGTACCCCAGCTTTTCCCCTGCTTGGTCACTTCTCCAAGCCTTGTGGGACCGCTGAGCGGTGATATCCCACCCGGGTTACCATGGGGATTGAATCGTACTGGGTGTTCTCAGCTCAAAATAACTCAGGCTGTCTCTTCCCTCCCTGTCTCTTTCCTTTCGCAGATGCATCGTGATGACCTGCATGGTCTGGGTGTACTCCTCCCTCATTTCCTTCCTTCCTGTCATGCAAGGCTGGAACGAGATCCCTGGGGTGGACTTTGATGCGGGCAGGGAATGCATCTTTGTCACCAACTGGATTTTTGCCATCGTGGCTTCTGCTCTGGCATTTTTCGTCCCCTTCATGGTCATGTGCAGCATGTATTTCTTCATCTACCGAGCTTCACGGCTCAAGGCCACGCGTATCATGTCTCAGACTCTGGAGATTCACTATCACCCCAACAGCAAGCGGCAGAACCATCTGCAGCTGGAGAACAAGGCCACACGGACCATTAGCATTATCATTTCAGTCTTTGTGCTCTGCTGGCTGCCGTACTTTGTCCTGAATGTCTGGCTTGCTGCCAGAGGCACCGACTCCACCAGCACGGTCTTGGTTGACACCTTCAAGATCATCACTTGGTTAGGGTACTGCAATTCCACCATCAACCCAATGCTCTATGCCTTCCTGAACCGGGACTTCCAACGGGCCCTGAAGAAGCTGCTCGTTTGCAGGCACAGGTCTCAGGTGGACATTGGAGAAGACATGGTTTCCATAGCCACCTTCTCCAAGACTGCTCCAGACCTAGAATATAGCATCACGGTGCCAGTGCCCAATGGTGCCCTGAAGGGCAAACCCAAGTAATAGGGACTCAGAATCAGTTGGTGGAGGTGGTGGTACAGAAAGTGCCAGAGCACATCCTAATGGGGAAAAAAAAATGGGTAGGAAAACAGGGGAAGGAAGGCCTGGAATATTACAGCTGGGGCAAATGACAGGTCCATTTCTTCATCTTCCACAGTTCTATTAAGGAGGAACTTTGATATTTTAGGCATAATTTGTTAGAACTAATGGAGCTAATTCCTTCCTGGGTAATTATTTTTTTAATGAGCATTTCCTAAGACAAAATCAATCTTCATGCTGGAGAAAAAAATCAGTTATGATAACACGAACTTGTCTTTGTGACATCCTGCTGATCTGCAATGTAAGGTGGGACAGTATTTCTTTCTTATCAAGCCATTGTAGCTCTCATCTTGCCACTTACATTACAGATTTGAGCAGTTTTAATAACTCCACGTGTGTCAGTCTGTGCATGTGACTTAGGAGGGTTGTGGTCAAAGAGCAGAGGTCACTTCTTTACAGAGGCGCCATTCTGCTGTCTGGGCTGCTGCTCAGGGTTCAACTCACTTGCTTCTGAAATATTGAAAGGTTCAGGGCTTTCATTGGCTTTCTGAAATTATCTGTGAGTTTCCTTATTAATTCTGGAATGGAATTTCCCGTGTGGCAGACCTCGGGAGATGGGAAAGACTTGCTCTTACAGCAAGAGCACTGAGTGCCCAGGGGTTCGCAGGGGACTACAGGTGACCAAAACCAGCCAAAGAGGGGATGTGAAGAAGAATTATTATTTACTTGTGTGTTTTGCAATGTGATGTCTGTGCCTTGAAGCTATGAGTGTAGCTATAGAGCACTGCTGGACCATGCAGCCATGAAAAAATGATGACTAATGGGATTGATTATTTTTACCAAGTGCTTGTCTGGACTTCAAACAGCATCGGCTCCCTGCAGGAGGGCCATGGAACACCTCTCTGAAGGATTACCCCGAAAAGGCAGGACTGCTCTGAACATCTCTGCAGCATCTGAACAGTGAGTAAAAGGAGGAGCTGAGTCCTCGGGATCACAGCTTTTCTGTAGCATGTCTGGTGACTCCTCAGACAACACTTATCACTCCCCCCTGGCACAGCTCTGGTGAGGTCTCATGCTCTTAGACCAATCTTCTATGGATATGAAACACCTCAATGATGGCTTTAAAACTGAAGTTTCCTGGGTGCTCAATCACCTCCTTGGGACAGGCAAGGCTTCTGCAGCCTGGGAAGTGGAGCAAACACAGCAGAAAGACAGCCAGGGCTAACACTTAATGCTGAAACTACTGCTCTGAGGCACTCAGGGGTAATAGTCCTGAGTCCTTCTGCTCTTCCAGTTCAAAGGTAGCAGAGGAGGACTGTCCTCAGAGGTGTCAGAAAAAGCAAGTAACTACAGCTCAGAGCAGCTCAGCTACTGAAGACACTGGTACAAGGGTCAGCAGTTCTCTCTCCTTAAGAGCCTGGTAGAAGAAACAGCCCTGACCAGGGGTTGCAATGCTGGTACTCCTGTCAAATGACCCGCTCTGGGCTGGGTGTCCCAGCTCCTACGACTCCAGTACCACCACGGAAGCGGTAAGGAGAGTAACTACGCAATCCTGCCCTTATTCTGGGGGAAGTATCTAGGTCCAGCGGGCACAAAGGTGGACGGAGCAAGATTCTTACTTCTGCCACACAGTTCATTTTGATAAAGCTGGGCAAGGAACTGTGTTTCAGCCCCAAAAGCTATGGGGGGGAAGGAGCTGAGGCAGCATCCTCTTCAAGCACAGGCTCCACAGGGCAGCAGAGCCCAAGACCAAAGCTGCCTTTTGCAGGGCTGGCAGCTGTCCTAGCCTCCCACGTTCAGGTGTCCCTCTTCTAAAAATGTTGGCAGGAAGGTACGCATCAATTTCCATGGCTGCAGGAAGACGTGAGACAGTCTGATAGTTGGTTTCTAGAGGCTGATAAACTGAAAGAAGGCAAATAAACTTGTCTATGATCCTGTAGATGTTCCTGTCACGGGCTGTCATGTAAATAGCAGGATCTCATACAGAAGGAGCAAAGCTGCTGCTGTCATTTGTGCAGAGCTAAGAAAACCCTGTCTTCATTGCTTTCCCTTCCAGGATGTAAGCATAGAGCAAATGCACGTTAGACCAAAGGTCTTTGGTCTTTCAGTAACAGTTGACTATTTGGTCTGCATTTACTGAAGAACATCATCTGGCAGAAGGACAGGGATGGAACAGGGAAGTGTAGTATAATTCAAACCTGATTTAACGAAGGAAAACACAGAAGTTGCATCCCTCTGGGTAGCCTGGTAAAAGACAAGCTGGTAAAATAGTTCTGGAGCTGATGGGGGTATTGAAGCTCAGGTGGATATTTCATAGCAGAGAGAAGTGTCATCTTCCCCCATGGGTGGGGCAGAGCAAGTGGAGCTGCCAAAGACAGGGAAAAGAACGCTTGCAGGTAAGACCTGGAGTTAAGAGGAAAACCTCTCTGGTCAAGGAAAATACTTTCTTAGTCAAACCCAGGAGAAAAAAGGAACAAAGACGGGGACACCACACTCCAGTATCCAGTGCTAAAAGAAGCACAGCCTCACCCACACAGGCAGTTAAGAGCTGAGGGTGGCCAGGTGCTTTTGTGGCTGGGCAGGCATCACACAGGGTAGGCTTTGTACATGCCTTCGAGGAAAAATGTAGCTTCCCAGAATACACAGACACACCTAGTGGGAACACATATGCCATTTTTGGTACTGAAATGCTTGCAAGGCTCTTGGAATAGGCAGCTACTTACATTCAGCACAGATACACAGCAAGGTAAAAATACCTCATTCTTCATTTCCTGTGCTTCATCTGTAATCACTGAGCTGGCAGGGAAGCTGGAGAGGCTTCAAACGCAGCCACTTAACTGTGCATTTACAGCTGATGCTGACAGGGAAATCCTAGGGAAGAGGACACACTTAACTGTCTCCTGCTTTAACACAGATAAAATTGATAGTTCTGTTTCTGACCAAATATTCACTGCAGCATTCTGGCTTCAACTGGACAAGCCACTACTTAGAGTTATCCAAGCACAAGAAAAAACAAAAGTGAGTTACAAATATTGTCTATCATAAGGCTGCAGAGTGTCAGTTGGTCTAATTGCTAGTTGTACACAGTACAGTGGAGCCCCAAAAGGATTTGAATCCAGCATCTCTCTAAGAAACTGATTTCAGAGTCTACAACTTCAAAAATCTAAGCCTGTAAAACAGGAAAATGCATTTATGCAAAAACAGTTCTAACAGCATAAGAATTATCTCTTCAAGACTTCCCTCTCTTGATAGTTGAGAGATTGAGTTCGTAAACCTCTCAGTTTAGAAGACCTCAGTTCGCTCCTTCCTTCTGGTAGTATCTGACTTTCAAGCAGCATGTGCACCTTTGCATCATCACGTGCACCCTGGCAAGCACGAGACAGGAAAGCAAAGCAAGTTACAGCAACGCAGTGCCCGTCCTCCTGTTCCAAGGCTGCCATCTGCAGCGCACACTGATGCAGGGTCTAAACAGAAGCAACTACTATTCCTTTTTTATAAATAAAAAAAGTTTATTAAATCATTTAGACTTGAAAGAAGTCACGATAATTAATGCACTCAACAATTATAGCAAGTGCATTCTGTACACCACCAACCCAAATGGATTGATTCTGTATTTTATAAATAAAAATTAACATATTTACAATGAGAAATAAAAGCATGGCATTAGGCAGTTAAATTAGCAGATTACACAAATGCCTACCAGCTGATTTTTTAAAAAGTACAAATCTACAAGATTACATACGACACGTATGACTTCATTAGGTTTAAATTTTGAGAATCACAATCTTTTCATACATAATTTTTACTATGGCTCTTCCAACCACTGCCTATAAACCCCCCCTTTTTATGGCAAAAAGCTCCTTTTCCTTCTCTACGGGTTTATCTGTATAAAATGCATTCTCTAAGATCTACTATAGTGCAGAAGTATGAAATGATTTCCTCTAATGACTGGCTATGGAGAGTGACAGTATATACAACTGTGGTAGTTTTTTGCTTTAAAAATAGTGCATATTCCCAGTTTACCCACCAGGGACAAAAATGGAGTCATAGTTCATTTCAAAATCATCTTCATTTCACCAAAGAGCAAGTGATCCAGATAGATACTCACTAGGCTCAGAGACTGTAATTTGCTCTATAAAAATACAGTATTTTAATTCTATTTACATGTTACAGATCTCTTACTTACCCAGCAAGCTGACTTTTACAAGCTTCAAAAAAACCCCAACAAACCCAAAAAAACAATAATGGAGCACATCAGTGGTAAGCACAGTAGCTGGACCCATCCGCCTAGGAGATTTAAGGTAAGAAAAATGGAATGTGAGAAGTGTGGTTACTGGCTTTCGTTGGCTGTCAAAGTAAACGAAAATCTGTCCAACACGTCTTATACATTAAACATGGCAAAAAAAGTTTCAGTAAACTATATCCAAGATAGACATTCTGCATCATAGGACCCTTCTACTGAACAATCCCTGTAAAACCTGCCGAGTGGAAGAAGTGATCCTGAGGATAATTATTTGCTTGGTTGTCTTGAATGCTTATTTCCTGATAAACTCATTGTCCGTGACCTCTGCCTAAGCACTGGTTTTGGTGGGAGTTCCAAGTCTTCAAATACAGGATTTTCTATGATTGCTGCAGCCTCTGGTCTTTCAGTGGGACTTGGAGAGAGCATGTCCTTCACCATGGTGTACTGAAAGAAAACATGACATGTGCTACATGAACCAATTCATAAATTCTTTCTTTGATGTTCTGACTTCAACTGTAGCTGTATGAACAAGTGGGAAATATATCCAGTGGCTTTCTGAGTAATTTGGGTGTTAGTGCTTTGGCACCGTAGTTAGAAGTGCATTAAACATCTGAAAATACATCACTGTGCATCCATTAAAATGTCTTTACTGTGAAGGACTACAATCAATTTGGCAAATCAAATCGGACCCAAGATTCAGAAGAGCTATAAAATCTTTATATTAATTTGCAATCAAAATAATTATAAAACATATGAAACAGAATTTATGAGTAATTTTTAGCTTCCTGTTTAGGCCACCATGTTTCAAGCTGTACAATAATTTCTCACAGTGAATTAGAGGTTTTCCTTTAAATATACAGGTAGTTTGAATATTTGTCTCAATTTAATCAGAATTACAGTGTCCTGCTACAGCTGAGCACAGCACATTCCCTGGGCAGCCCGCAGCTGTAAAGCAAGAAAGCCTAGTCTCATTTAGCTGCTGGTCTGAAGCAGCTGAAAACATCTCAACTTTTTATTGGAGAGGTTTCATACATCCCCTCCTTGTTATCTGAGATCCCATAAAGCCATGGTACTACCTACATTCTCCTCTTCACCTGTCTAGAACTCTGCACTTTCTCTTGTGAATATGGATTTGTTGCAAGAAATTGTGTCAGAACACATGTGAAATGAATGATATCAAGTGACAAAGGGAAGCCAGGTAATAGTGTGTAGTTACTGGAGGTAAACTCTGCGACAAAAACATCAGCATCCATGTTACTGTAATGTTATAGCTTTGAAATGTAGTAAAAAGTACACAGATAGACAAAAGTTTCTTAACACAAAAGCTATTTTTTTCCACTTTTTCTTTCAAAGCAATTGGAAAGCAAAGAAAAAAAGCTAAAATTATTGAGGGAAAAGCTACAATTAATAGCATCAAATATACTTACCTCTTGTGCATATTTCTGAATGAACAACGGTGGAAACTGCAAATTTCTAACATCGCTTAAGGTCTGCAAATACATTAAGAAAAAAAAATGTAATTTTTCCAAAACACCAATCTTGAATAGTATTACTCTATATTTTTCAAAAATGTGAAAACAAATAAGTCTGATGCGAAAAATCTTGGTTTAAAGTCTTACTTTAGTGGTTAAAAATCACAACATACTTAAAAAGGCAAGTTGCTGCTTCCCAAGGAATACAGCCTGCACTAGGAATCATGTTACAAGATCTTTGCAGTTTTAAATTAGCCAGATACACAAACTTGTACTTTCTTGCTTTGGCTCAACAAATCTTTGCACCACCCATAATCCCCATGATCACCCACATCCATAATAAGACACATGAAATAATTGGATCTGTCTTAATGATGTAAGTGCTAGCCATTATTTAATGTTTATGGACTACCAAGCAGATTTATCAGCAGTTTCAAAAGCAGTTTATGTTGCATATTTCTGTGTCCTGGCAAGAGAGTTGGTCTCTTTCAGTGCTTTTTCCATAACAAGCACGTTGGCTCCATCTACTGACAGCAATTTTCCCATGTTCAGGCACAAAATCTTTTGCAGCAGGTTGCCATATTAATTTAAGTTCTGTAATTTCCCACTTTAGCATGTTTTTAGCATAGAAGGGCAATAATTAACACTTAATTTCTTTTATGGAGGACCTCCTTTTGCATAACTTTGAGCACAAAATATAATTACTACTTCACTGAAAGTATAAACTAACCAGTTAATAGTGACAACAATCAAACTTCTGTACAAGAGAACCGAGTTATATGACAATAAAATGTTTTGAATAATTGTTCTCTTTCTCTACCAATTCAGTGATCACTTTTCAAACATCTAATTCGGAAATGAATTGCACTGCCATAGATTAAGTGCTAACAGCTTGAGACAAATGCAGGTCTCCTGCTCCTCTTTGGGGATTTTTCCAGCCCTTTGTCACAGATTCCTAGAATTTCCTGGGCTACCTGGTCAGGCAGAGCACGTTTTGCTTCAGCAAGCAGTGCTAATGCTTGGCTGATGCCAATGAAAACTCCAGTGTAACAACTCAGAAACAACTACTGAAGGAGCCAAACTCCAGAACTTGACAATAAAGGGGTGGAGGTTTATTTTCAATTTTATCAGAGTGGAGTAACAGTGAAAATGATGGTAAGTAAAGCCACTCTTTTAACCCTCTTACAAACTAAAACATCAGAGTTAGATGCAATCTAAGATTCATTCTGATTTCTTGCTTTGCTTCTATACTCAGGACAGAAACTGGAAGGGCAAAGCTTGTAGTCATTGCTGCAGATCTTGAGAATCCAGGGTAGGTCTTTACAGGGCATGTGTCTCAGTAAAACACATTTTACATACAGGAATCAAAACTGGATCCAGTGCAAGGGGTTCAAGTTAAGCACTGTGGTTATTACTCTAGGCTGCTCTCTTTTGTACCATGAAAAGCCAGAGTATTTTAAGCAAGAGAATACAAGACCAGCACAGGTGAAGCACTTGGTCAGGCTGTGTTCATGGTGTGGCTCAAGCTGCTTCTTACATCTCTGCTAAAAACAATCTATCTTCCCATGAGAATTTAAACACACCAAGCACATACAAATAGGTTATAATGACTTCTTCTTCCATGCACAGGTTTTTGGTCACCATATACAAGAGGAAAAACCTTTCTGTCTGTAGCCCCTGTTCTCTATGAACTTGTCCCTGAGCAAGATGGATCTCACATGCATTTTAACAGCAAAACCTCCCAAATTCACAGCTGATGCAATGAAAATCGTCAATTACTGGGAAGATTGTGCTTGAAGCTCAGTGAGACTCACAGCTAAGACTTACTATTGGAAAAGGAACAGCAATTTTTTGCTAAGTGCTTTGGGGGAAAGAGCACTGCAGATGCAAACGAAGGAAGAAGTGACAAAAATGCACACCATGGTTCCAATTCTTGAATGAAAAACAAGCTGGCAGGCTTAAAGTCACAAGCTATATTTGTTGCTTGAGTTCTTGGATATCCTAGTTCAATAGTTTCTCTTACTTGGCTTGACAACAGAGGAGCTTTGTAAAGAAATTAAGGCCTCAATTCAACTGCACACATTAGGAAGACTGCAATTTATTTTCAGTGATTCAGGGGGCCTGCACAAGGCTGATAAAGAAGTTGTGCTCCTAATTGCAAGGCTTTTTCAAAACTGAGAAGGACCTCTTGCAAGTGTTTCACCAAGCGAATAGCCGTTTTAAACAAATGATTAAATCAGCATAATCCAATACCATACATACCCTGACCCTCTCCATCTGTGTGCTGAAAGGGTAAAGCAGCTCAAAGAGAATCAGTCCCAAAGAAAAGATATCCACTTTGTGTGAATAGGTGTTTCCACAGATCTGAAAATTCAAAATTAGGGTTAGGTCAATCAAGCTACTCAGTGTCCATAATTAACATACGGCATGAACAACCCCCTTTCAAGTCAACATATGGAAGTGATCAGCCCTGTGCAGAGCAGAATACTACAGGACAGGCCCATTAGCAAACTTCATCAAATAAGCATGGGCGAGCAAGGTCCCCATCACCAGCTCCTCTTTGCACACTCAGCTGTACTTTCAGTTGAAACATTTTACACCTCAGGTGCAATAGTGTGTCCTTGCTCAATTAACTTGAATGTTATGCAGATATCTTTCTACTACATTAAAAGAAAGATCAACGAATGCATCTAAGTATGAATATTTAGCCACTTTTTTGCTATAATAAATATAGCTATATTAAAATATTAATTTTGGAATTCAATTTAGCCTAAAACTCTGACAAGAAAGAATTTAAGTAACTTGACTGCAAGAATTTACTGGAAAAAGTGCCTGATGTTTGAGCTCCTGGGAATTGAGGTGTCTTCCCGGCACCCCCAGATATACCTTTAGAGTAGAGCACACAAACCTGTTCTGGGCTCATGTAGAGCTTGGTCCCTACTTGTCCTGTGTGCCTGGCGTAAGCCGGCATCGGGGTCAGTACCGATTCCTCCTCCTCGTCTTGGTCCATAGCAGTTACCAGGCCAAAATCCCCAACCTTTACTACGTCATCCATGGTGAAAAATATATTGGAAGGCTAAGAAAACAAACAGGTGAAAAGAAAAAAAAAAAAGTAAGTAACAAGCAAGTCTCTGTGTTTCAGTAGATACAACGCTTTGCTCTAACTCAGATAAGCCACATTGTCAAGGCTAAAAATGCTCATTAAACATCATGTTAGCAAACCCAACTAAGAATCTTAGCCTTTCAGGAAAAAGGAAACTTGGGCTGCTCATTGACTGTCTTCCAGTAGGGGTTTACTAACACTGCATAGGTCTGACGAGTGACATACACAAAAGTCAACAATTGTGGGGAACAGCACAGATGAGTTATCCAGCTCTCCATCACATGGCAAATTCACACCAGATGCTGGAGTTCTGACTCTTTGTCTTTTTTAATCTAATCTCTGAGTGTTAAACTTGTTCACAGTATTATTAACCAGCACGTAGCACGTCACCTTAATGTTAAGTTACAGATACACTGGAAGTCTGGGAACAAGGTCTGCTTTCCAGTTGGTACTGCACAGTTTAACTGTGGGAATGGGGCCTTGCATAACAGAATTAAAAAATATATTTTTGACAGAAGCTCAAGAACTTTGTAATTCACATGAGCAGCATGACGTGGCTTAACTCTCCTTGAACTTGTTTGCCAGGTACCACCATCCGTGGCTTAATGTACCGATACAGGAGACCGGAACTGAGATGTCCCCTTGCAAATGGTAGATATCTCAGACGGTTTCTCAAGAGACTTGCATTGTGGCTGACAGAATATCACATGCCAAATGAATGATTATTTCTTTGAAACGTGACTGCTCCACCTTGGTTACAAATAAAGACAGACACACAGTTTTTTTGCCGGGGGAAGAACAGACTGCTTTTGCAAGGGGGAAAAGCAGCAAGATTATGTATGGTGAAGGGCCAAGGTGTGGTAAAGAGACAGGTGGTGCTGGGCAAGCTCCCCTCAAAGCTCCTGGACCTTCAAGGCTGGGAGAACACGGTCCGTGCTTTGTTGACATAAACCCTGGAACAGGAGGAGGCAGACAGATACAGAGCAATATTTTTCCACAAGATTAAAGGACTGCAAAGCTGACCTATTTCAAAGTTCATCTGACTTTCTCATTTAAAGACAAACCCACTCTGTGCAAGAGGGAAAGAAGACAGAAAAAAAGGCATCTGGGGTTTTTTTAAGCAACGGACAGTTCTGAGATAAGTACTACAGAAATAGATATAACTTGTTAGTTCCACTGTGCCCACATCCTGCCTCAAACTACCTTCTGAGCCAGGTTTTCTCTCCTGCTATATTCTCCTGTAATGAATGTCATGCCCTTCAGAGTCACAGTGCACTTAGTCACAAAAGCTACTACCCTGTAAAGCATCCTCCAAGCTTTCTCTGAAGTATGTACACAGCACACTCATGCTACCAAAATCTTTGTATCGGATTTTTAATGCTCAAGGCACAAACATCTCCATTCGGGATTTGTACCCCATTGCCTTTATTCCCCTTTTCTTCCTCCCACAAACACGCAAGAAGTCAAAAAGATCTGTCTTGCTTCATGCTGCAAAACTCTTAACAATAAATTGTATTTCTTCTACTTCTCTTGCTGAAAACAGACTGTGAATGGGCTGGCATATAGCTTCTACAAATTAAGGAAAATAAAGTCTCTGCTATTGCAAACTGCCAACAAAAATAAGCTGTCAAGACCACATTCAGAATGAGGAAATCTAAGGCAGATGCACACAATTTTGATTTAAATTGGAAGAATACAACCACCCTCTATTTTATTTATCTTGCCAGCTGCAGAAAAAAATTCCTCTCCAGATTCTTCAGTCAGAATAAAAGTTTCCATTTTTTTCACAGATATGAATAAGCTACTTGCACATCTGGAAGGCTTAATTCAATTAATGCTGCAAAATGTATCTAAGACTGTTCTTGCAGTTCTATGAAACCCATAATTTCTTTTGAGTTGTCAGGCATGACCGTTGGCTTATCCTGGGAATAACAGTAAATTCCCTTGTCAGACAGACTTCTGTTTCTATACCTCATTTTCTTCAAAATAATATGAACTGTGACCTATTTGCTTGCCTACCTAAATTCCTTGTCATTACGCTATCTCTGATTAGTAGGAGCCTAATTAATGTCTCTCAATATGCACTGATGATTTAAATATTTAAAAGATCTTCTTGACTCTTTTAATATGCATGCATACAAATTTATTTCACATAAGTCAATGAGTTTTTGCTGGTGCCAATGGGAGCACGTACTGGCTTCTGCTATCAGCTCGCTCTGCCTCTAGCAAAGACAGAACAGCTTCAGAGGTTATTTGCTTATTAGTGCTGGCACAAACTTAGGGTTACATGACCAATCTCTTGGACAAATTACAAAATTAGTGAGATATGTTCCTAGGAGCTTCTGAAAACGACAGGAAAAAAAAAAAAAAATACACTGGCTGTTATTTTGACCGAATTAACATATAACAAACAAATAAACTTCCAGGATCCAAGAATAACACCTATACACACACGGGAAGTTTTCTGGAGCAGGAAGTTGTTTGTTCATGGAGAGCCTTTCCAAGGCTTATACCAAGTAAACAAAATAAAATCTCTGGTTCAAATTGCTGCCAATATTGAACTTTTAAGATGTTCCAACAAAACACCCCACAACTGCAGATTAAGACTAATACAGCTTTAAGGGAAGAGCTACATAAGCTTTACTGAACAGTGACTTCAGTGAAGACTGCAGAGACTCACAACTGACAGTATTGTTGATAAAGATTAATACAGGGATTTAATTACTTTTCTGGTCAGCTTCTTGAGCACTAAAGACTTTTCAGATAACTGGTTCAAGGTAATTGCTTAACGATGATGGGGAAAGAAAAGACTTGGATGGGTTTGTGAGTTTTCCTAACTATGATATATCCTTTCAGTGTTACTGAATCCGAGTCCCCTTTTACTGCCACACCTGAGATGGTATTTTTTTCGTTTTTACTGATAGCAAATGATTACCTTCTAAGAAGATACAACAATTGGTTCTAATTATTTCAGTATTTATGCCACTGAGGTAGGTATTAATGCCTCCTCAAATAAGTGAAGCAGAACGGGAACTGCTCCACCATTTGGCAAAAGCAGTCAATTTCTCAGAGCTTATAATAATAAGACTAACTTCAGCTGGGCGCTTTAATTACATTCTGGTATTTGGTAACACATACTGACACTTCAGTGCTAAAAGTTCCAGCAAGATTAGGCACTAAAGTAAGATCAGAAGCAAAATGAAGGAGAAGGAACAAAAAGTTACTCCTGACTTCAGATGCATTAAATGCTAGAGGGAAAAAAACACCCTTCCCAGTCTTAAGCCGCTGGATATTATCAGACATTAAAAAGATTATGATCCTTCAGAAAGCTGGATTATGACAGTTGGCACTGACTCAGAATTTAACTCCAGGACAGTTTGCATTTCAATCCTAGAACAGCAATACTTAATTTTTACTTTCTCTTACACTGCTGCTCTTAGGTAGTAAGAAGGAAATACCAGAACTAGAATAATAGAATAATTTAGGTTGGAAAAGACCTTTAAGATCATCGAGTCCAACTGTGAACCTAACACTGCCAATTATCTGCTTCACTTGAAACAGTAGAACAGGATCCAAAATAGCTTGCTTTGCCACACAGCTCAGCAATAAACAACCCTGTATAAAAAAATCTGAATTAAAAATGCCATAAAACAAATGCAGGTGATCTGTGCCAGGTACAAGAAGTCTTGCTGTAAAAAAGACTTTAATTGCAATAATGAATGATTAATGTTTATTTCCTGGAGCACTGCACCTCCAGATTATTGTACAGACGCTAACTCAGCTTTTTTAACACCTATGCTGAGGCCACTGATAAGAGTCAACTATTTTAGCAAGATTTGTCTCCAATGTTGTATTACTCCCACATACAAAAAAATTTTACTGGTATTCACACACTCATGATGCGTCAGTTTAAAGCAAAACTTGACACTGAGCTGAACAGTCTGGCACTGCTGTATGAGGAGCAGTCAAATTTGGAATTGCTGATGCACAAGTTTGTGATGAAGCAGAGAGGTAGCTACTCTGCAATGCCATTTGAGTCAGTCCACATGTTTCAGGAATTTCACAGCACCAGGGACTTTTATATGATACTTTGGGCACAGATAATTCAAGTTATGATAGCTCCAAAGATAATCTCACAGTACTAAACCAGAAAACGTTTGCCTATAGGACACAGTCAGTGAAATAACCAGTTACAACCAGAATTTGGAAAGTTCAGGCATTCAGTGACAAGCAGGCCAATAAATGAATAAAAAAAACCACAAAACAAGTTTCTACAATAATCTCTGAATACAAACCTTGAGATCCCTGTGCATTAATCCTTTGCTATGCAGAAAGTCAACCGCTTCAGCTATCTGCAGAAATATCTGCAGACACTCTGTCCTTTCCCTCTCCTCTATCTCGCATCTCCTGCTCATCCAGTCTTTAAGGTTTTCCTTCCGGCAGAGCTGCATCTGGATGTAAAGATACACCTTTGGAGAGGTGGGCTTGACTTTTTCTGTAATATTTTTAGAAAGGTCCAGACTTAAACTTGTTGGCCTTGGTGGAGAAACAGAGAGGGGACTTCCTGAAGCAGGTTTCTTGTTATCAGATTCCTTTGTATTTTTTGCCTTATCCTCAGAAAGACTCTCATCGTGGGAAACACCGACTTTACCTTCCTTACTAGAAGCATTTCCACAACCAGAATCCTCAAACACAATGGAAGAGGAGGTCCCTTCCCTCAGGTGTACAACAGGAACAGATGAAGAACAAAGTTCCAAGGAGTGCCCTAGCTCGTTATTGTTGATAGTACTGTCTTCTACATCACAGCCTGTAAGGACACTGTCCTGGAGGTTTAATAGTGGATCTTCTGACTGGTGTAAATCCCTGTTGTCTGTGGCAGAAAATTCCAGAGGAGAAAACTGGCTTCCTGATGAATCAGACTGACCACAGGGTATTCCCATGGACGTTATCCTCTCCGATGAGGTGGCAATAACTTCAATGTGCTCCTTTGTAGAAAACGGCTCTGTTCTGATCTTAAATGATGGGACGTCCATTGGACTGGGAGAACTGAGAGGCCAGTCAGTGCTAGAAGAACAAAATCGGAAGATCAATACTACAGAACTTCATTCCACTAGAAATGCATTTTCAGAAGCCCAGGTTTAACAACTGCTACCTCTGAGAACTGCGTCATACCATAATAGTAAATGACTACCCAAGTGTGGGAATCACTAATAACCAGGATTTAGCATCTATTTTTCTTAGCGAGGATAATGTTTTCTCATTGAGACAACAAGAGTGTTGATAAAGGAAAATTTAGCCAGCTTTACTTCCTGGATTCCCAATGTGCAATCAGGCTCATCTTCAGCTTGAAAATATTCAGTCCCTTAGAACATGCAATGCAATGACTATTTAAAGTGCCTTGGAAGAATTACAGCTGTGAAACGTTCATTTGATGCCTGAAATATAAAGGTCACTATATTCTAAACACTGTTAAGCACATTAAGTTGTTATTATAACACCACTAAATAGTCTTGCATTAAGACTCATTCTTCAAATGCTAACATGCACCCACTTTCTCTTAACATCCTCTGACTCCTTTATATGATTTTCCATTTTTAACCTACTTCTAGCAAGCTTTATAAATCATCACTCTGATTATCCTTCACATATTTCTGCTGAAATAAATTCATTGAAGCATCGGAGCACTGAATCAGATCCATCTAAAGCAAGACAACAAAGAGGAAGAACGCAGCAGAAAGGAACAAATTGGACAGAGATGCCCAAGTTTAAAAATTGAATCACAGTAGCGATGGTTTGACATGCCTGCCAGCCAAAGATTCAATTACAGAAGCTAAATTAAGAACTACAAGGTGCCTCCCAAGCTGAAAGAAGGACCTTAACACAACAGAGGACCCCAAAATTGAGAGACGCTATGCAGAAGTGTGACACATTGCTACCTTGTTCAATTGAAAAGTTGACAGGACAATAACCATCTCTTTCCTACATAGTTTCTCCACCTTCCTGGATCGTCTACCAGTTCTCCAATTCTGTGGATGTACAAACTCAAATTCAATTGTCAAAAACCCCCACGAGTTACCTTTCATCTTTTAACCACTGTTCATCCATCTTTTCCTGCCATCTCTCAGGTGGAGCTTCCAGCCAGGCGTTGAAATACCGAACAATACCTGGATGCTCAAGTTTAGCCAACGCCTTGACTTCCCGCATCACCTTTTCACGAGCCAGCTCCCTATAATTTGGAGTGAGGAGAACAACAGAGACATGGTCACATAAAGGAACAGCACAGTACAGAAATTTCTGCAAAGGAATTTAATCAAAGCTAGCCCAGTATAAATCAGGCCAGTAGTATTGCTCTTCACACCAAAAAGACAGATATGTCTTAAATTCCTTAGAGTAACTCCTTAGGTTAGAAGTGTAGAGGAGCAGTACGTGCTCATAATGGCTAAGTATTTAGTCATCCCTTTTCAAATAGTTACAGGCAGCAAAGCTGAGAAGAAAAGGTTTATCTTGTTTTGAACTGTTTACAAGGATAGAAAAAAGACTAATAAACAGCAATATTCTACAGGGATGTAGAAGACACTGACACAAAAGAAGACAGATAGTAATACCTTAGTATTTCTTTTTTAATTGGCATAACGTATGGGGACTGCATATATATTATCCCAGTTCTATGGACAGGAAAGCAAGAAGACTGCTATCTTATTGAAGTAAATAATCTCTCTTCATAAGACCGTAACTGGATCAAACGAAGTCAGATGGTTTTATTTAATGGGTTTGAATATGCTTGAAAAGGAAGAATTTAGGCTACCTTCTGAGCAAAACCTTTAATCTTAAATAGTCACGTTTATTTAACACATTATAAAAAATAGTAATTCTAAATTTCATGGCTTTACCCCCTCCCTCTACTGGCCTGCCTGTTGCTGTTCTAACTTGAGATTTCCAGAAGCAGTGTCTCCCATCTCCCACTAAAAGGAACTGCTGCAAGCTCTGTGTAGGGTAATTCAGCAGCATGGCTTGACCACCTATGACTGAAAGAAAAGGTAGGGGTTGTGGGACCAGAAATGAAACAAATGGGACAAATGGAGTCAGAAAAGCTGGAGAGGGAGAGAAAAAGAAAAGAGAAGGTGGAGTAGGGAAGGTAAGGAGAGGAAGGAGAGAAGCAAATTAACAGCACTACAAAAAACTGGTCCTGTTATTAAAGGCTCTATTCATCAACGACATCAAAGGGGTTCCCATGTAGCCGCAGCATCCTTGCAAGGGTCCTGCTATGCAAGTACTTTAGCCAAGCAGGTCACCCTTCTGCTGTGACTACATATGCCAAAATTTGATGCCAAAACTAAGTCATCCCCCCCATTTAAAAGTATGTCATTCATCCTAACGCAGTATCTGGGAAATCAGGAACAGATGGCTCAGTGTAGGATGGAATCCCACCATTCATTCATTACTTCCCTTATATCTCAACAAACTCATTCATTACCTGTTAGGTAAACGGATCCTTTTGATAGCATAGTTGCAGTCATCCACTTTATTTCTGGCTTCAAAAACTACTCCGAAACCTCCACGGCCCAGACACTGAATTGGTTCAAAATCTGTCAGATATCTGGGAGGAGAAAGGTGTGAGGGAGGGACAGAAGAATGGAGGGAGGACAGAGGAGAAAAATGCATTAGTATAGATAGAAAAATTAAATCATTCCTGACTAAGAGTGAAATATTTCTGTACAGGCAAAACATGTGAACGACTTGAAGCATTTCTGACCTTCTTTCCCTGCTCATCCACTGAGGCAATCAGAAGGTTACCTATTTATGAAATGGACAGTTGCTGATTATGCACTTACTCAGTGCATTCTACCACAATCCAGCAAGATCCATTACGCATGCACATGACAAACTAAAGAAGTTTTTCAGAACATCAGGTTGCATGCTTACTGGATCATCATGAGTATGTAGCCTAAGTTTCTGTACCCAAACTGACAGCTAAGTATTTTCTAAATCACGATTTGCCTTGAATGCCAGCCCAAATAGCTCTTTCTGCAACTAGTACTTCTAAGCATCCCTTCTTAAACACCACTGTTCTTAAATCCCATTACCTTTCTTATTCTTCCTCATTTTAAATACTCCAATTACTAATTTCAGTGAGTTATAATTGTAGAGGAAACAGTCACATTTTCTCCAGAGTATTATGACATGCCCCTATACACCCTTCTGTCTTAACCAACTCCTTCATAACAGCAACAAAGGTTTGTTTCAAATATAGTCTGCTTATTCTGCAGAGTATATAAAACATCATCTACTTCATCTGCAATTGCCTTTCTCTGCTTTAATGCATAAACATAGGAACAGAGGGAGTTAACACTAATTCAGGCCTTCAAGAATCAATCTTCCATTTCATGTATCAGCAGGAAATATGAGAGCAACATTCCTGATCACAGATACCCTGTAGACACCCTGGGAGTGCTTAGACTAATCATAACTGCAATCACACATTGGTAACGGGGTGACAGGGTTCTTTGTGCCAGTTGCCCATTATCCTGCGAAATTGGAGGACTAGGACTAGGGTAGGTAAGAACAAGTGAACATCCGGGCAGTACTAGTTGTCACACTGACTAAAATACCTGTACATGTTGTGTTGAACTGAGCTCACCTTGACACGTATCCAGAGTTCTTGACATCACTCCAGCTGCTGTCTTTAACATCTCCACAAGTGGGCTCATATTTACTATCAGTCTGACACTGCGTTTCAGATTCCTTCCGCAGCTAACCAGGGTTACCAAAAAAAGAACAAAAACCAAACAAATTCAACTCCTTAAGTACTTGAGACCAGTTTGTACCCCTAGATATGGCATTAAATAATTTCAGTGTAAATATCTCCAAAGACGTCAGATATAGTCGAAGCAGTCTAATCTGCTTGATAAAGCAGCCAAGCAAATTGTACGTGGCAGCTGACAACCTTCACAGATAGATTAAACAATAAATTTAGGCTTTTGATTTTGTCATCTCATTAGTTATTAACTTATTAATACCACTCATTGCAGACTCAAAACCAAAAGGAAAGGCTAAAATAATACCCTCTATATTTAGGATTCAGAAAAAAAAATACTTACTCTGCTGTAGGGATGGGGATGGAAAAGTTTGCGAACGATAAAAGTTGTGGCCACAATGCAAAATATAATGGTGCCAACAATTTCTTTCCACCAGTGAAGCAGAAGAACAGGATCTTTTTTGCGAATGTTCTTATAATTCGTCTCATCAAAAAATCTAACCGTGATCTGAGTGCTACGTTTATTTCTTTCTCTCTTGTAGTAGGGTAAGTAATAACCATTATCTGTATACAAAAGACATAAAGAGGGCATGTAGGTAACTAGAAAAGAAGTTTGTCTTCTCAATAACAGATTTCCTCAACAGACACAGGGCATTTTTGTTTGCACGGCCCATAATTTTAAACGGCATACAGTAAATTCAGTCAATCAAGGTTGTGGACTCCACAGCAACTAGGTCTCCCATCAAAGTTTACCATTTCAGAAGGCCTGACTGCTGATAGCTTTAAACCAGGATATCTTCCATATGGAAAACTTTATACCACCAGGCTACAGCACTATTGGCAAACTTTGAAAAAAGCAATTCACAAGCTTTTTCCACTCAGACCAACTATCAGTGGCAACGGCAGTACGCACAATACCTCTGCAGTAGGAATTTCTGGCACTCCAAAGTGCTTTGTGTGGCACTAACTGTATATACATAATGATTTGGAAATCCTAGTTTCAGCAATAATTTCCTAGTTCGTTAAATGTTAAAAAAATACACATATTTAAGATCAAAAAAATGGCCATTTATTGGACTTCACATATAATAAATGGGTAAACTTGGCTATTTAAAACACTTCCAAGATTTGGAACTTCCACCTACCATATGGATACTGCAGAACTGAAAGTGCTCCATTACTGTATTCTTCATGAGAATACTTGTCATTGCTGAGACACTTATCGAACTCATCAGATCCCACCAGCACTGGAGTCCTGGAAGGTGAATCTAAGCATAGAAAAGACACAATTTCTTGAGCTGAACTGTCATAAAAATTCTGTTCTTGTATTAATTTCATGAGAATTCCAATTGCATAATCTTAGAAAATGTCTTGGAGCAGACCATAAGAACGAAAATTAATGCAAGGTAACATTAAGAAGGGTATTTTAAGGTAACTGTTAATTAGCACCTCTCCCCCTTGACAAAACACTACTTTTGGAAAAGTCAGTTCACTCATAGTCACAGAACTGCAAAAAACTTCATCTTTCTGTTGAAAAAAACTTGATTTAGATGACTCAACATTTCATTATTAAAAAAGACCCTCTTAAATCCATAGTAAAAGAAAGCAGACATTAAACATTTAATTAGAAAACAAATAAACAATTAATAAAGGACAAAGACATTTCCTGAATTGGTTTACAGCTAGAAACATTACACTAGTTTGAAACATACTGGAAATCATAAAGATGTCCTGTCTTTTCAGAGCTAAGACAGTAAATGAAACTCTGAATTGTTACTTACGGATTAAAGGTTTCCATTTGATTTTGGGAAGAGGAATAATTGCATTATCATTCCTGGATTCCAGAGCCTTTGGGTTGGTTGGGAATTTCTCAGAAATTCTGACTGATGACTGAAGATACAACTGGCCCCTGTACATACCTAAGTAATAAACCAGAGAACTTATTAGTCTTAAAATTGAGTTCTCTTCACCCCCAGAATAAAATTGTTAAAGTATGTGGTTAAAAACATTTTTGAAAGTATTTCTTTATATTCTAAGGATCTGAGATACTGACTCTGATTGCTAAGCTGAATAAATTCAAATACTATGTTCCCTCTGTTCTAGAAAGTAAAAGTTCAGGACACCTCATTTTCACTGTTGGAGAGCTGGTGCTACAAAAAAATGCAACAGTTTTTAAGAGCTATAAAGCATCTTGGGCTTTGCAATGGTAAAACTTCTTTCAGACATCCTTACCCTTGTTCGTGGTGGTACAGATTACTCCTCAACAGCCCATTACCAGGAAGGCTAGAACAATCTAGCTTTCTCCTAGTGTTATTCTTTATCTGTGTAACCACTAACAGGAAAGCTACAAGGTGTAAAGATTCATAGAAAAAGGCTAAGACAAATAAAGTTTTATAAATCCAAACCTCCCAGAGACAGACAAGACAGCTGAGAGGAAGAAGGACCTGGGGTCACTATCTCAAATTGTCACAAACCACATCAAATGAATTCTGACAGCTGGATGAAAACTTTGTCACATAAAATCTTAACTGAAACTTCTTCAAGGTAAAGTACTGTAATCAGTGTAGATGAAAAAATGAATGTGACAAATTAGTGGGCTGGATGGACATATTGCTTACTGCTTACCAAGCAATAAGACTGCCTTGTTAGCTATAAACCTATCTTTAAAAATTTCAAGACTTTCAATCATCTCCAATGTACTGAAACGACAAAGAAGTGAACATTTTGGAATCAAAATGGAAAAGATCTATGGTTTTGAAATGTTTTGGTTTTAAAAGGGAAAAAAAAAAAAAGCAATCAGTCTTTTAACTATCACTGTCTATGCTAAACTGTCACAGATATTAATTCTACTATAGCCAAAGGTATATCGTACCTTCTCTAATTGCCAGAATTTCTAAGATACATACACAGGAGTCTGACTTTCAATGGCAACAGCAAAGATGATTAGAGCAGGCTAGGAAGAGATGAGAACAGATCTCTACCTTTTCAAAGTCTTCAAATCGAGTCAATGTGCCTTTCTGGGAGAAGTGTGTTAATGAAGCCTCAATTTTTGAGCTTTATAAAGCAAAATGGGTAAATTTAGCAGCCTTCATTATGCAGAATATCAGACTGGACATGTTATAGCTCCTCTTAACTGTAATCTACCAGTCTAGAAACTACAGTACAGGTTGCTTTACTACAACCTCAATGGAGAAAAGAGTAATGTTTACAACAACAAATGCTCACCCAAATAGACGCTGGATTCTGTGGCTCCTCTGGCAGCTTCCACAAGATCTTCTTCATCTTCCAATACTTCATTGTTAGCAGTGTAACTGGTGTCATCAAATAGACTGATTGGAATTACTTTGCCATCCTTAACCAGCCATGCAGAAGCAATTGGAGTGCAAAACTGAAGGAGAGAGACATAACAGGAAAATTGATATTGTATTAACTAGGTATCATATAAGAATAATGCTAAACAATGTGCTTAATTTCCTTGTCTTAGTTTCTGTAACAGATGTAGCAGCTCAAAGTCAGAACTCCAGTTAAAAAAATTACAAGCAGAAGTGTGGTTCTTTACAAAGACAGCACCTGAAACTCAAGATGAAACTCATCATCTATGATGCTGCAAAATTTCTATTTTTTTAACCTTTAATATTCTGGCTTTTCCTCTACCTGGTATTCCCACTCCAGATGTCCTCCTCGTTTGTTAAAAGCCATCACCTTCCAGTCAGCTACTGAGACCTTTATCACTGTATCTTTCATCATAGCTTCTTGCTCATCCACATCTGAAATAATTTTTGTTTCTTCTTTGTTCATATTTGATTTAAAATTACTCTCAATATATCCTGCTCTACTTTCAATATCTGGGACGTAGCGGAGCTCAAAGTGACCAACGCTGAAATTCCACCTGAAAGACAAAGAGTAAAACTTTGCAGAAACAACTTACATATTCCAAGGAAGTCCCAAATCCTCTGTCCAAGAGATTCTTAAACTGAACTACTTTGACCCGTATTTTCACATTAAACTCTCAGATTGTCAGATGAACACAACTGTACCAGGAGGGGGAGTGCTAATCCAGAATACAAACCAAACAAGCTAAGAAATCTTATCCAACATGATGGGTGAGTAGAGAAAACAGCTGGTGAAGTAGGGCCAATGGCACTAAAGGTTCAGTATATGGAAAGAGCAATTAAAACCATCAAGTAGCACAGCTCGGCCTCTTTAGGTACAAAAATGTTACACAGCTGATGAAAGCAACGAGTCCAAAGCGTTCAGGAAGCAGCATTCTACATAAGACATTTAATTTGAAGATTTAATTTGAAACATAAGGTTTTTCAAGCTAGGGGAAAGACAATGCTATTTTTTTTTTGTTTTAATCCAACAGAATGTAACAAAGGATCTCTTTGACAGGTATTTAATGAAACCAGTACTCTTCATATCCCATAGGTAACACTGAAAGAAGATGACTATCTAAGGAACACAGATCTGTCCTGCACAGCCAAAAGCTCTTTACTTTTTGTAACCCAACAAATTAGGACAGAAACTCATAATTATTTTCAGAAAGAGAAAGAATAATTCATTTCTTATTTCCACGATATATTCCAAATGATATATTCCAAATGCTGTAGAAAAGATAGAGGGGAAAGATGTCAAGTTTTTGTCTTGAAACTGCAAGGAAGGGGGAAATATTTCTTGAACAGTATGTTTGAGTACCCAAAGTTTCTTATGACCAGTCTGACATCAACCAGGAGCTAAAACCATCTCCTTAAAGGATTTACACCCCTACGGTAAAAGTTTGGTGTATTTTATATATTCAGTTGATATATCAAAGGCTTTTCTTTCTCTGGATTAAAAACACAGAGCTATCTTGTAAACTCCATAGCAACAATACTGTGCCACCAGGAAAGCATCTCTGTTTCTGACTACAAAGACAGGGGGATTCAGATGCACAAGATGTCATGCTATGTTTTTGAAAGAGACAGACAAAGGCAAAAGCTTGTTCTTATGACATACTTTCCCCTGTCAATATCAGTCTCCAAGAACCACGGAATCCAAGATTTCTCTTTTAAGGCTTCTGATCTGCTAATCTGTTTGAGTCCTAGTTAGGTTATCTCTAATACACTACAGATGCAGAACCTGTCAAATCCTGTTGCCAACAGAAGAGGGAGCAGGGGAATAGAGAATGACTAGTTCTCCACTAAATTGTTGGGCAGTTACTGTATCTGTGTATGGCAACCAGCCTTTTAAGCCTGCACTTTATGAAGTGGGTTTTGGTTTGTTTTGGAGTTTTTTTCTGTGGAAGGCATGTCTGTATTTTTATAGAAATCTTGATACATTAAAACTTCAACATGACAGCATCAGAAAAGTCATACAGTGAACCAGTAAATAACAGAGAGTCACCTTGTTATGAAACAAAGTAGATTTAAGAATGGAACTTTTAAAAATAAGATTGAAGACATTTTAAAATGAACTTAAAATGAAAACTAAAACATCAAGGTTAAAAAAAAAACAGTTACCATGAGTAGGTAAACAATTTAAAAGTCAATCAGTAAGTCATAAAACTTTTAAACCATCTCCTTTTGTACAAAAATCAACAGCTGGAACTAACATTAAGGACACTTGTCTTGTGCAGTAGAGCAGTGATAAACTCTTTTGAGGTGTGCAATGACAGGAAAAGTAATCTTCGTTTGATTTAGAGGGAATAAACATGAGCACGTGTACTTTCTGTCTAACTCTATAAAACTGAAGTTCAAGACATTTTTCACAAGCAGTGAAGAGCAAAAGGGCTAGATTCTAACCAACAGTCTGGTGCATTCCTTTAGTTAACAATCTAAACTCCCTCATGCAATTCTTAGTCTAAGCAGTGTAAAAAGAAGGTCAAATTCTTAAAATGTCACATATTAAGAACTTATCTCTATCGGATTGTTTCAGAACAACTGTTACACTTACTTTTCATTGCCACTGCGTGGTCCAACAGCACGGACTGTTTTTTGGGTTCGGTGTAATAGAAGCGTCTCTTCCTGTTCTGTTTCATCATCATCCCACCGGCGACAGCCCATTGCTGAGCAGATGTACTTCACCTAAGGGACAAGGCAAGAGAGCCACACATGCTTCCAAGTTCTGAAGAACTTCAAGACAAACAAATGTAATCACCAGCAATATTCAGAGCTAACAATCCTTGCAACACATGATTTTAGATGCTCGGCTTGAGAGGTGTTGAAAAGCCTGGTCTAAGTGATAAGGGCTTTTCAGAAATAGAACTTTCAAAAGATTGTAGTAAGTCTACAGTTTGGGCTATTTTGACTACCTTTTGACTATATTTTGCACATATTTCTACTTCTAACAGAAAGAAATCTTAGCTCTCTCTTTTCCCACTATTTCTATGCACATCAAAAGAACATTCCAAGACCCAAAGCATAATTCTGCTTTCATCTCATGGTTGTCTCAGCATAACTCTATTAGCTTCAAATGAAATACTATTGATTTATATAAAGTAGCTCAGAGCCTCCCCCCTTTACCTTGTCAGCTATTAATGGGGAAAGACGACCTTATTTAACTCTCATGGAAACACAGACCCACTCCAGTCCCACAGTCCCAATCTCAAACAGAATTTGGATTATATGGGCAATTGTATTTTGAAAAGGGAGTTGAACACACTTTCAGGAAATCTGAATCAAATTCATACTGCCAAAGACACCAGACTGCCCAAACTCTTAACAAGGAAGAGTCAGGCACTATTTCCTGTACAAGACGCTTTTGCTACTGTGAGCATAAGCCAGAAATCAAAGCAGAAACAGAAATTTCCACTTCCTGAATACTGGGGGAGGAGCAGTCTGTTGGTGCACAGCTCCCTCTGCTATCAACAAGGAAATCAAAATGATTTCATGAACTCTTGTTTTGAGTCTACACTCTTTATCACTGGTTATCACTCTACACCATACCATAGAAGTGCTCTACATTAAAATGTATGGTCAAAATGAAAAAAACACATTTTGCGGAAAACAAACATTGGAAGCTTAAAATGTTTAAATTGAATTTATTTTTTTAACTTGTTTTAAAATGCGCCAATGTTTCAGATTTAACAAATATCTGTTCTTCACTCCACAAAGTATCTACAAGCATTTTCATGATATCTGACATTAAAGAGGGCGAGGGGGACGTCAATTCTAGGACTTTGAATAATGCAATTAATTCCTGTGCTTCTTCTAGCCTTTTTTTCTTCTGTGCTTTTTCAAAATACATAACTTTTAATCAATTGATTTCAGAAGAAAAATACCTTCTGAACTAGTCAGCCAGTAGTTTTCAACTTAACTTTTGCATAAGATTTTAAAATGGAAGAACTTCTTCTAAGAGAGAGTAAACTCTTAAGACTTGTACTTGTTGTCAGAAAGTTTTGCATATGTCGAATGTTTTCCTTATTTTCAACAAGCTATCCCTCAGTAGTTGTGAAAAACGTGAAATTGGCTGTGAAAAAAGTGTGTCACCTAAAGCCTTCTTTCATATGCAGTAAGCTGAACAGGAAAGTCTACTTCAAGCAGACCTATATGATAAAGCTGAACTCCTCTCTCAGCTTGGTGGAAAGGGGTCATCCCTCATTTGTCCCCTCACTCACCTCTGGTCACAAAACCCCTGCCCCTTCCCTCGTGCTGGCTCCAGCACTCCCTGGCCCCTTGCTGAGCTAACCCAGCACAAAACTAATCCAATAAAAAGTGAATAGTTTTCTGTGGGTTAGCAAATTGAATCAGTTTAGCAAAGGGTGAGAGAAGTGTTAAAGCCAGCAGAAGTGATACAGCAGGAGCTCCCAGGCAGGAGGAGATTGCAGTGAGGAGCTCAGCCATACCATGTAACTGTGCCAGCCGTCAGACTCACTCCAGCCCACTGCATCTGCTGTCCAAGAAGCTGGTTCTTTTCTTTGGTGCTGTGCAGTTGTATGCTTGAGCTGTACTGCAGTTTAAATCCCACAAGCAACCTATTTGCAAGACAGTACTAGAAACACGGATACGCCAGGCAACTTTTCAGGATCTTACCTTCCCTGAGTATGAGCTCAGCCCGTAGGTTGTTAAAGACTTTCCCCCAACTAGGACAACATCCTCGCCAAATTTGTAGGATGACTCAAGAAGAGATTCAACTGTGAAAGGAACTGCTTCCATGCTCTCTCGATCCCGATCCCACTGGAAAAGGTCCCCATCCAGGGAAGGGATTATCATCTTATTTCCAAATACCTAAAACAATTGAATTGAAGGTTAGCAACCATTTAACCATTATTTTATCAAAACACACAGATCACAAATGGAAACAGAAATGCTGTATAAGCGAGCACAGTGCATAAAATTTCAGTGTCCTATTTTACGGTTCATATCTCAGAGTCTTATTTTTCAAAGTCATACTTAAGACAGAAAACTTTTAGGCATTCAAACCAAATCCATACTTCACTATTCTTAGTTACAAAACAGTTCAGCATGTGACACCTTCTCCACTTTAAGTAAAATATTTTAAAGCTCACTCAGTTGATAGACTAATATTCATCCAAACTGTAGAAAATACAATACTGTGAGAAGCATTCTTGAAGAGACAGTCACTGGGTAAAGTGCAAGTGTTGCAGATTATCTGTGACAGTTTCAAGACAGTGGCATTGTAGAAAAATTCTACTTCATTGCTGTTGTTTTTTCCAGAGCTAGTTTACTGCTAAACACAGTGTCAATCATTCTCTCTAGATCAGAAGGCTGAATTTAGTTTTAAAAGAAAGCTAAGGCTGAATATGAACTCGCTTCCAACTAGTGCCCACTCCAGAGTATCTATGCTCCTGTAAAGCAGAGAGAGCAATTACCACTGAGATCAGAGCTCACATTTCACCTCTGCCTTTCCAGACGGTTAAACCTAACATCTTCCCTGAATTCCTTAAGTATACTGTTCCTTTAAAACTTGCCTGGCTTTTTCTTAAACACACGTCAAAAAAAAAAAAAAATCTTCACTAGGATATGGCATTTCATCCATTACACTGAGATTTTCAAGGATATCCTAGTTCGGAAGTATGAGTCATTGTCAATGAGTACTAAGGGACTTATTAAGAAACTCATTATCAGCATGATAGACCATAACTAATACTGTGGAGCCACAGTGGCTGTGCCCATCAATAACAGTGAGAAACTGTAATCCACATAATCTTAGCTATTGAGGATATGGATTAACATGGAAGATTTTAATGCTTTTCAGAACCTCTGTCCATTTGGGCAGTATCCTACAACATAATTACAAGAAATTCAGATACCTTACATGTTAGGATTTAAAGACTACATGTGGTACACGTGTATCAGTCACTTCAAACAAAATATTCCTGCTTAGACTTCAAGGCACAGATGTGTATTTTGAAGCCATACAAAAGATCCAGAAGGTTTTTGGTTATTATTTCTGGAACTACTGTGAGGATCTGAAACCACATCTTCTGCATGATTAGAATTCTCTGAAACATGAGACTTTTTATTCCTCTAACTGGGTCACAGACAAGCAAACAGCACTAAGCAAAGTTGGGAATCACCGAAACAGGGCGGGTAGGACAGATCTTGTAAATGAGTTCATGTCATGACTAACACCTCTTCTTATACTGTTTGACACAGCTCATTTGAAGAGAAAATTTAGGTGAGTTACCTGACAACGCTGGTGACTGTGTTTAAGGTCCCTAAAGGATGCAACACCGATGCTTTCTGGCTTTGAAAACCCTCATGATGACTGACAATTAAAATAAAAACTCCTCTCAGGAGCACAATGTGCAGTTGAAGAGACGATAAAAATACACCCCTGAGAGTAGCTGCAAAGTTTTTTATAAAACAAAATGAGGTATGTTCTTTCCCTCCCAGATATTTACCTTATGGCAATAAAGGCCAAACATCCTGGAAAGGACATTGCATGAGATCTGTGATACACAAAAGAAACATCATGCTATGGCCTACCATTGGGGAGGAGAAGTACAGACACACGGCTCTATACACACGCTTACAGAAATAAACCAGCAAAAAAGGAAAAATTTGTGTGGGGAGGGGTCATTTGTAGAAATCACCTGATCAGTGGAAAAATAAAGCAAACAAATAAGGTTTACATAAACATTCACATTCAAGAGCAGCCTTGTGATATTGAGAAACAAAAGCATGCAGATTTTGGAAAATACCTTTTTAAAAATAAAAGATACTAGTGCCAAAGTTGCAGCTGTAACCATGTTGGAGTATCTTGTTAAAACATTCAGCACAAGATTAATATCATATAATGTTTTTGTAATATATTCTTTCAGAAACACATAATAATTTTGATGACAACTTTTAGTCTGTGCAGCTGTTACTTTGCATTAATTAATCCTCTGTAAATTTTCCTCCTGCAGATGGTCCAGATACCTGCAAGTAGTTTATAGGCTCATGCAATATGAGACATTCCATATATAAATAAGAATGAACAGCAAAGGTTCTTTTTATAAGCAGCCTTCCAAATATACAAAAGCCAAACCAGCTCCTGTACCGGTGTTTCAGCACACAGAGCCCAAGCCTGGCAAACCCAGTCACCCACTGACCTTCGAGTTAGATCCTGAAGGAATTCTAGTGGCCATAAGTCAGCTGAATTCATATAGCGTGGTCAAACTACATGTTCACCAGTGGGAGCCAGGCAGCCACTTGCAAGTTCAGACTTTGAGATGTGCTTGCTGGAAGCCACAACCGCAATGGCTGTGTAACGTGGCATGCCCAAAGGGCTGCAGACCAGCCCATCCATTTGGGAAGAGAGGAGGCAGAGGTGCAAACTGCCCAGGAATCGCTGCTGAGCAAGGGAGGCTCTCGGTGGGTAACTCTGTCAGCTCTGGGGACAGGGACACACACCTCACATTTAAGTGCTTCCTTTGCCCTGAAGCTCTTGCTCCAGGGCCTGGGTAGGACATTTTCCACTAGCAACCAACATGCAAAACGCTGGCCATTTCTGGGAACCACACACTCAAACTCCCAACGTGCATGAAGCCCAGTCAGCAACACACACTTGTATACTCCCAAGGTATGGGTCAAATCAGGTCATGGCTTGTGTGCCTTCCAAAATTCCCTGGCAGTGGGGCACTGCCTGCTCACCTGTTAAAACCTCGGTCCCCATAAGCTGCGGAGGACAGAGGAGAGGGTTTGGGTCAGCTCTGCTGATCACCTGCCCGTGCCCAACCTCGAGGGCAGCTACGGGAGCAGCACGTCCTGAGTGACATTGGGAGAGAAAGGCTGAGGAATCACACAACGGCTGTCAGTGAACACATCGGGGAAGGGAGTGCAGGCAGTGGAAAGAGAGACTGCACCGACGGACAGTGCCAGAGGATGAGCAGATGGGGTTAAACTGACCCTAAGTGCAAGCTACACATCCCAGTTACTAACCATCAGAAAGGTGCTACTTCACAACAGAAACAGAAGAGAAAAAAAAAATCACCTTCTTTTAAGATGAATGTATCTATAAATGGTATTACATGACATGGTGCTGACAAGGGACTGCACCTGACTACCACAAAGATCCTCTTTTACTAAAATAGCTTTATTTGATGAATGGGGCAGGTATGCAAATGTGCATACTTGCAGGTGCCCACATACCCACACAACAGAAGGCATTTGTGGCCGCTTGTGCTGACATCCTTTAAAAGAGCAGTTTAGCCAGAGGCTTTAGAAGGACATTAATAATACCAGCTCCTGTCTGAGTTATGCAGCCCATTCTCTAGTACATCAGAAGCAGCAAAGGGACTTTCCTTGAGAGTACTAGCAACTAGCATCGGCATGCAGCTCAGGTAAAGGAATGACATCACCCTGTATCTCTAAAGCATTACCTCATCTCCTAATCCAAGGAGTGAGTCACCCAGGCAGTCAGCTGCAAATCTCTTGGCACAGAAAATGTAGGTTACCACGATGCACTTACACATTCCTCTGATCTGTCAATGTAAATAGCTATTTGTTCAGCTTCACTGGTCAGCAATATGGCATATAATTGTTAAGTGGCTTGTCTTTCAGAAGTAACACTTAAAATCCCCCCCCCCCCCCCCCCCCCCCCCCCGGGAAAAAAACCTCAACACCTTTAAAATGGTTTTTTTTTTTTTTTTTTTTTTAGTGTGTGTGCAGAAG
>NW_015090793.1:9711747-9730588 GCF_001431845.1 Calidris pugnax
CCCCCCCCCCGCCCCCCAACATTAACTATCGAGCCCTAAATGAGATGCTGCTCTTTTGCTCATTAAGAGTTTGAAGCTGAAGTTCTCCATTGGCTCGGCGCGGGGTGCCGCAGCCCTATCAGCGGCGCTGGCTGCTCAATCTCCAGGCCGACGGGTGAGGTAATGCAGTTTCTAAAAAGCCTTCACAAAAAAGCAAAAAGGCATAACGATCCGAAATGGCATACGCTACCAGGGAATTTGCTGTCTAGACTCTTTACTGGAAAGGAGGGCACCGCACGCGAGGTTCCACGGCAGGTTGGTCGGCGCAGGAAGAAAGCTGCTGATTTACAGCAGGGGAAAAAAAAAAAAAAAAACCGCACGCGAGGTTCCACGGCAGGTTGGTCGGCGCAGGAAGAAAGCTGCTGATTTACAGCAGGGGAAAAAAAAAAAAAAAGAAAGAAACAACAACAAAAAAAAGTGTAAACAGAGATCAAAACAAACTGAAGCACTAAAGCTTCTGCGAGCTGTTTAACAGTAAGTGTGACATTCATTTCCCATGCCTAACACTCTTTATCATATGAAGGAAAAATCAAGCCTGCTCACGTGCAGGCACATCTGAGACAAGTCTGGAGCCAAAACAGTCAATATTACCGGTTTCAGATGGGCTATGCTTTCCAGTGACTCCAAGGAAATAACTAAGCACAAGTAAAATATTTTCCTTAGAATAGGAAGTGTTACATCTTTATGTTTTTCTAACACTTCAGCTTGTGGTTTTCAAACCTCACTCTTACAATAAACTATGAGAGCTTCATTCCAGTTACTTATTAAATAAGACTAACCTATATGATCTTAAAGGTACTGTGTTGTTTTGTTTTTTTTTTTCCCTCTATGATTATCTCTACAATAGGATCACTTTAACAAACGGGGTCAAAAACAACATCAGGCATGTTCTTAAGAAAGCTACTTCTCAGTGAGAACTATGTCTTTTAACCCCTTGAAAATTAATGTAGACAACACAGAAAAAGCCACATCTAGCAGCTTCACTCTAAAGGGCAGCAACAAAAGTCTGCACAAACAAATCTGGGAAGAGAAAGCAATCATTGTATGTTCAACATTTCTTGAAGAAATGTATAGGCATACAGTAATACAGGTATCCTTACTATCAACATTCACAGATGTTAGGTGTGTGTACATATATGTATATACACACACAGGACAAGGTCTTGAGATGTCCCTAGTTCAGGTTGGCCTGGAACTGATTTATCATCTGCCCTTTTTTTGATACACACAGCTAAAACCTAAGGAAGTGTTTTTCTTCAAACTTCCTGCAAAGCCCCCAACATCACTGCTTCCTTAAGATGATAACAAAGACCCAGGCACTAGTACAATTTTTTGAAAAACAAAAGCTGTCGAGTTAAGCTGTTCCTCTGCCTACAGCACTGGTAAAAGAGCAAAGTATTCTTCAGAGCATACAGTGCTGTTTAACCAGCCAAGGAAGAAGAAAATTGACTGCAAAGGGGAGTCCATGATTTACATCAGCAATGACCTTCTGAGATGTGTTCAAGGGCAATGAGGAAGCTGAAGCAGGAAATACCAACAGACAGGTGGTTGTTCTGTCTAGAGAAACTTTACTTATTGTGAATGGCACTAATTTTCATCTCAGCACTACAGTTGTTCACAAAGAGCATACCCATCCCTGACTACCTCCTGTTAATCAGCATATGTGCCCAGACCATCTTCAAGACCAGGACTGTGAGAAAGGCTGCACATGGACATCTGATGAACCCAGTGTTCTACAGAGCAGTTTATACAGGCAGGATTACGTGGCCTTCCTCCTCTGAAGAGGTAAAAGCCAGCCTGTGCCAGAGCATCAGATCAGAGAAGCCATGGAAATAAGCTCCATCTCAGCTGGGGTGTGACACACCAAAAAGGCACACCAGCTCTGCACAGCAACAGGGAGTGTAGATGTTTCTCAAACCTCAGGATGATTTTTATCATCAGGTTGTACAGCTCCGCAAGCAACAATTCACAGAACCTGCCAAGAGACCAAACCTAGTCCCCTCTCCCATTCATGTTAAGATCTTCATGACAGAAGTTGGTGCTTATTATAGTCTTTCTTCTCCTTCCACCATCGCTCATACTCCACAAGCTGGTAGCTTTCATTTAATTTTTCATTGGTTAGAGAACACAAATCATAAACATAACTTTCACGGCCCTGTGTTTTGTGTAGGATGAGCGCATGAAGCGATGCTGTAATCCTGTGCCTGGATGAATACTGGAGAACTCATTTGAAAACTCCCTTTTTTCCCCTCTCCTCAGAGCAACAGCTGCAACGTCTTTCCAACAACTCTATGAAATGGCTACAGTTGGTACCTCTGTTGGGATTCTGTACTTCAAATCTTAAAATCTGATCAGGTGTAAGCTACCAGGGTTCTGACAAAACTGTCTTGTACACAAACAGTGCAAAAAGCAACAGATGACAGCAGCACAATTGCTTGAGAATTATACTCTCCTTTCCGGTGACTGGGGCACGGTATCTTGTTCATCTTGAGTTTGCCATTAAAAGAATCAGCCCTACTCTGTCCTCTGCCCTCCCTTGAGCAGCCATGCAGGGAAATGGAGGAACCAGAGTGTGTTAACTAAACTGCCCCAGCTTCAAAAGATCAGGTCCCCAGTACTGTTTGCAGTGCAATCAAACAGACCCTTCTTCTGAAGACTAGCAAACTAAAATACCACTGTTACTTTAATCATAGTCAAACAAGACTTGGGGTTTTGACTACAGACATGCCAGCCTGCTTTGCTGCCATGGTAACAGACTTTTAAAAACTGTTCTCCTTAATAAAAAAAAAACCCTCACATGGTGCTTTAAGAAAGACTTTATTTTGACACTATTCCATCCCCCTCTTTAACATGGCAAGTTTTATTAATAAGAAAAGACTGCAACAGTCTTCTGGAACTTAAAAGCAGTCCTTTCTGAGACAAATCAGAGCTGCTGCTACTGAGCTCCTTAGAACTAATAGCACCTAAGCGAGAACATAGTGAAAAATCACCCAGAATCTTGCTTCTACAGAAACAGGCCCTATACAGGAGCTCATTAGTCACCACATCAGAATTAGTACTGTCCCAGTATTGGGATGTTTTAAGAAGATTTTTTAACTCCACCCCCCAAAAGTTTTCTTGCAGACTACCCGGGCTCCTGTAGCACCACCTGGGAGCTAAACAAGATGCTTCTCTTCAGAGACAGAGAAAAAAAGCAGTATCAGAAGCCCATGTCACTTAAGGGGTCCAGGAATTAAGCTGATCTCTGCTGGCTCTTCTGTGTTTCTTCCCTTGGTGCTGCCTGGACAGGGTGCTTTTTAAGATAAGGGCACAGAGTCCATGTGTCTTGAAAAATGAAGTCACAGAACAACTCCTATGGGAAAGTAGAGCCCAGTACAGGATCAGAACACAGCAAGTGCAGAGTCTCCTTTTTCAAGGATGGGAAGAAAGTAGAGAGTACGAAACAGGCAGTGACTGTGACAGGAAGATTAATAGTTACCTGCGTATGGAGGACAAAGTCCAGAAGAAATTCGGAAATGAGATGTCAGTGACTGTGCTGTGAGAGGAATGATTTGCTAAACTGTCTCAAATGCACTTGAAACAGGCACTTTCTTTTACAGACGAAGATACAGGCTCAAAGCACAAAAAGGTTTTTAGGGCAGAATAAATCACTTTGTTTTGTTAGAGGCAGCTGAGCTCCAAATAGCTAAGTTAACCATTCCCTGTGCTGAAACAGGTTTATTTGTCTGGGCATTACTAGAGTCGATCCATTTTAATATCCGTAAACACCAGAACTGCCTAACAGCCAATACAAAACGTGCAGTGTACCATACATAATTAAATTACAAGCTACTGTAAAGATAACTAAACAACAGAGACAGCAAGCTGATGGCAAACACCCTTTCCGAGATTTGCAGCAATGCATTCTGACGATGTCTGTAAACGTGACAAATGAAAGCTGGTGACAAACATTAGCCCAGAGTGACTTTGAGAAACTTTCCTGGCTTTGTTCAAGGCACAGCATCACTTGTGAGGATTTGGGTTGAGGGCGCCGATATGATACAAGCCACAAGATCTCATTCGGTAGCTTGCCACGTGTCTCATAACGGATGCTGTCGTCCCCACAAACATCCTTACAGTGAGAGTTAGAGGACACATGTCAGCACTTTATCAGAGCTTTATCAGCGCTAATGACGTCGAGTGTCAGCAAGAAAGGCACCAAGCTGCAATTACAGAAGTCTCTTGTTTTTTTAATTGAACAAGACATTGAACTAGGATAACTGTCTTTGAAGATGTGCAGTTTCGATAAATACGTAAGACCACTTGTCTAAGCAATAGCCCTACTTGTCACCCCAACAAAAAACCATGATGCTGCATCATACTAACTCAGCTGAGGCATCTGTCAGCAATTCCTCTTCTCCACAGGTTCACCACTTCGCATTAAGAAGTTTGGTTGCATTTCCTACCACAACTTCTAGTTATCCAAATACTCTAAAATAATTAGGTTTTTTACCAATGGCTTTTTTGTCCACTAAACATCACTAGAAGTTTATTTTCAGAAGAATCATAGAAGAGTTTGGGTTGGAAAGGACCTTTAAAGGTCATTTAGTCCAAACTCCACTGCAATGATGGGGGACACCTTCGACTAGATCAGGTTCCTCAAAGTCCTGTCCAAACTGACCTTGAATATTTCCAGGGACGAAGATCTACCACTTCTCTGGGCAACATGTTCCAGTACCTCACCACCCTCACTGTAAAAAATGTCTTCCTTTTATCTAAACTAAATCTACATCATTACCCCATGTCCTATCGCAACAGGCCCTGCTAGAAAGTTTTGTCCCTGTCTTTCTTATAAGCCCCCTTTAAGTACTGAAAGGCCACAACAGGGTCTCCCCAGAGTCTTCTCCAGGCTGAAAACTCCCAACTCTCTCAGCCTGTCTTCATAGGAGAGGTGCTCCATCCCTCTGATTATTTTTGTGGCCCTCGTCTGGACTTCTTCCAACAGGTCCATGTCTTTCCTGTGCTGAGGGATCCAGAGCTGGATGCAGGACTCAAGGTGGGGTCTCATGAGGACGGAGTAGAGGGGCAGAATCATCTCCCTCGACCTGCCACACTTCCTTTTGATGCAGCCCAGGATATGGTTGGCCTTCTGTGCTGTGTCTGGACTTCTTCCAACAGGTCCATGTCTTTCCTGTGCTGAGGGATCCAGAGCTGGATGCAGGACTCAAGGTGGGGTCTCATGAGGACGGAGTAGAGGGGCAGAATCATCTCCCTCGACCTGCCACACTTCCTTTTGATGCAGCCCAGGATATGGTTGGCCTTCTGTGCTGTGAGCGCACATTCTTGGGTCATATCCAGTTTTTCATCCAACAGCACCCCCAAGTCCTTCTCCTCAGGGCTTTCCAGAGCTGGATGCAGGACTCAAGGTGGGGTCTCATGAGGACGGAGTAGAGGGGCAGAATCATCTCCCTCGACCTGCCACACTTCCTTTTGATGCAGCCCAGGATATGGTTGGCCTTCTGTGCTGTGAGCGCACATTCTTGGGTCATATCCAGTTTTTCATCCAACAGCACCCCCAAGTCCTTCTCCTCAGGGCTTCTCTCAATCCCTTCAGCCCCCAGCCTGTATTAATACTGGAGGCTGCACAGACCCAAGTGTGGACCTTGCACCTGGCCTTGTTGAACCTCATGGGCCCAATTCTCGAGCTTGACCAGATCCCTCTGGATGGCACCCTGTCCCTCAGGTGTGTCAACCAGACCAACACAGCTTCGTGTCATCTGCAAACTTGCTGAAGGTGCACTTAATCCCACTGTGTGTGTCACTGATAAAGATATTTAACAGTATTCGTCCCAATATGGACCCGTGAGGGACACCACTTGTCACTGACCTCCATCTGGACATAGAGCTGTTGACTGCTACAGTCTGGATGTGGCTCTCTAACCAATTCTTCACCCAGCCCAACCTTCAAATCCATCTCTCTCCAATTTAGGGAGAAAGATGTTGGGGGGTACCATGTCAGAGGCCTTATAGAAGTCCATAATAATTTATAAATTATAGCTTTTTGTTTCACCAAGAAAACAGCAAAGATCTGTACTCAGAAATCCACAGAACTCTCCAGCAGGTTTCCCAAGCCTGTCACCTCCTTATGCACATGCACACCATGCAAGTTTTCAGCAACAGAAATGAAAAGAACCACTTGTGCCATCAGGAATCGTAATACATCTACGTAGTTAAAGAGCAGTCACATCTATTCTCCTCTTGCAAACACAGGCTCCACTCCCCTTGATAGCCCTAATAAACCTTCTCTACCTCAATTACAATTAGAATTTATCTTCCTTTGAGGTACAATTCTGGACACTCTCTACTTATTCATTATGAGCTTTTCCAGGACCATTTAAGACATTATATCTCTCTCTCTACCCGCAGGCAGCAGAGGATCACATTTCCTTTCCCTGCAGAGGAATCGACATGATAACGTGTCACAGGATCTCTTAGTACACAGTATTCTCAGTTTTAAACTGATTGCCTTCAACAAAGTTGTCATTATCCATTCCCACATCTTGTATTTCATTTAGTACAGTTTAATTCTATTTCTGTTTTAGAAAACCTATACTATGGAGAACTTGATGATTCCCCAGCCTTCCTCTATAGGAATGATACCTCAGCTATCAGAGTGCCTGGTGGTCCTACATCTGTCTCAGTAGCACACACAAAAAGAAGATCAGTTACAGGACACAAGGAACTCTGCTAGCATACCCTTCCAGACAACTGAGATCAGATCACCTTACCTGCACGGAAACAGATTTTCCTCAGATTAGTCACCTCAAAACCAAATCCATTGATTTACACTTTGCCTGCTTGAACAGAGTGGCAATTGGGGCTTTACATCTGGTCACAATATATTACAGCTGGAAAGTAATTTTACAGCCTTAATAGACATTTTTAAAATTTTATTATTCACTTCCTTGAGGAAAACTTGGCTTTAGAAAGTTTTGCACACACTCAAAAGCTTAGGAGAACCCACTTCTTGTCCTCTGTATATGGAAGTCTGACCCCACTGCATAGCACTGGCTCCTGCAAGCAGCCTGTACAGTGCACAAATACTCTTCCAAGTGCTAAGCAGGAAAGATTACTTCTGTTGCTGATGTGTCCCATGCCAGATGTTTTAACATGCACAAATACATTAAAAGTTAAGATTAACACCAGTGAGGCTAGACAGATCCATTCATTTTTAAGTAGAACTCGGAGAGAAAGCCATTGTCTCAGAATGTTTGTGTACGAATCTCCTTTTGTTTTGTCCAGTGACTGTTAGCAGCATCAGAACAGATTTATACAGGTCTAATAGAATTTCATAATACTCAGCACTGTACTCAACTGCTGCTGTATAATAACCTTTGAAGCAAAAATACTCAAACAAGTCTGACAGTCTTAAGTATTCTTCACCTATGTCCAAAACAAACATATCTCAGCTTCTAGTTGGATGATATTTACAGGCAGTGACTTAACTGAAAAAAACCCCTAAAGTAGAAAGCTAAGGACCAAACAAAAGACTCGTTTTTATTCAGGCTAATAAAATGCTGGTGCAGGGGTGCCCTAAGTGGTGGGTGTGACTTTCCTAAAATTGATGTAATGAGATTTCTCCTTTAAAGAGACTGTTAAATTATTTACGCTCTCCTAACCTCTGGGAGGGCACACAAAAGAATCCAGATACCACAATTCAAGCCCCTCAGAGGGCATTTTGACCTCTTGTCTTGCCCTGACCCACTTCAGTGTGGGTTTTGCAATTTCTTCTGCACCACAGTGTAGGAGGTCAAAGGATGAGAGTTGCTGAATTTCTTCCCGCATTCCCAAAGTGACCCAGGACAGCTTTTGGTTTTTCTCTGGCTCGACTGGGTACAGAGGTCACCTTATCTAATGTGCAGGAAAGTGCAGGCAGGCAGTACCTTACAGTGATTCCCAGGTGCTTGGGGACTCCACAGCAGAAATTAGTACTACTTTTGGGGAATCAAAGCACTGAAAATTTGCAAATATTTATGATGCTGATAAAGGGAAGAAAAAAAAAAAGTAAAAAAAGATACATTCATACCATATATTAAATCATGTCACTAGCAGAGCTTTAGAGATTTCAAAAATCCTTTCCCAACTCACTGCTCTAAGCATCAGTCTCTCCAACAGGCAAAAAAGGAAAAATCGCTAATGGTATCTATGGGTTCACTTTGCCTACCAAGCAATTAGTTTTCAGCTGACTTCAGTATAAAACTTCTTTGCATCTCCATATTTCTCTGGGAAAAAAAAACAAAACAAAAAACAAACAAAAAAAAATGGGCTATTCCACAAAACCATGACACTTTTATGTCAAAATAATAATAAAAAACCACACAGATGTCTAAGTTTGTAGAAAAGTTTATTTTATTGCGTCACAATAAAAAACGGCAAGAGTTTAATATATATACAATGCAACTCAAAGATACCGAGAGCATGTGACATGACATAACCCAATTATTTCATTTTTCCAGGATACGGTGGTATGTTTACTATGACTGCTATAAATGTCGGCGTTGTTGACTGAAACTCATTTTGTCTCATGATCCTCAATCTCTCAAACAAGGAAGTAAGATGCTTACTTAGGGATTAGTCTGTAACAGCCAAATCATGAGCCAATGCAGCTATTTGTATCGAGTATATCCCAGTGCAGCCTCTGTCTTGGAGCACTGAAACTACTATGACTGGAGCTGCCCCATCAGGCTGAACTCCCTGCAGTATTCCTGACAGTGCAAAGAAAAATCATGTCGCAGTCGTGAATGTATTTTTTAAACTGTTAATCTCACATCATCACTATCAAGTATCCCACTTACTTTGCCCTTAACACAACAAACATCAGACACCAGCTTTTTCATAAGTATCTCTACCATTTATCCATTCCATAGTAGGCTTTTTTTCTGCCTCCATCTCTTCTCCAGCCTCCCCCATCCGTTAGTCGTGCTAGCCACTACTGGCCAGTCATTTTAATATACAAGCATGATCACACTTTCATTTCTCCTCATAAAAGAAAGAGGTGGAACCCGCTTAAGTATTTTAGCATAAAGCTACACAGGTAAGAGAACACATCACCCTTACTAGTAAACGACAACAGTCTAGTAATGATGTGCTATGAATCATTTCCGCTTCTTGAGAGGCAGATGCCTATTTTCACTATGATCAAACATCATCATTTTACCAGGCTGATTCTCCCAAAAGTATTCTTTTCTAAGTACAGATAATGTATTCATTACAAAGCTAAATTTTAAAAGAGTAAATTAAAGTGTTTTCCTTAAAAGTAAGCCCCCTTTTAGAAAAATTGAGGGTCAATGACTTTACTCCGAACTCCAAGATTTCTTGTACATAAAGATTGCTTGTTGGAGTTGTAAATATACAACCTTTATAAAGAAGGGCTCTTCATTTTAACACAATGGATGGGAAAACAAAGTTTTTCTTATGCACAAGACTGAAACATAGTCATACCTTTTCAGCCTTGGCACCCTGACCGCGATTGTTTATGTTGGAGCTTAGAGCCAGGGAATGAATTTTACTGTTTTAGTTACCCAGACACACAATTAGTAGTTCAGCAGCCTTTCCTTTCTAATTGATCTGTTCACATGACAAATGATGAACATCTCACTTGTCAGTGTTGTAAGCAGTAGTTTCAAGATCTGAAGTGTTTGACAGAGCTGCTGGAACATTTGAAATTTTACTACCTCACTTTCCTAATTAACACACGAGCTTCAGACAGCCAAGTTGACATTTTACAGTTAGGCAAAGGAAGTACCTACTATTCTATTAAACACTAAGTTTGAAGATCTAATGTCTTCTTTTAAAAGCCACTTGGAAATTAAATTGATGCTTTCACACTGGGACCTGGAACTACAGCTCATTGCACTCTCACCCAAGATAGTTAAAAAAAACCACCTCATCAAACCAATTAATACACAGAACCACACACTTTCCTCATTCTGAAAGCACACAAATCTTTAACACCGCAAGCGTAACACGAAAAGAGTTTCTCATCTGCCATTTCTTGCAAGAAGATGTAGGTTAACAGCTTACACATTGGTACTGGTTTAGGATGAAGATAATATTGTGGTTGCAGGCACAGAGGTCTTTTTTACCTCAAAAATGTTGGAAGAGGAAGAAAAAGCCTTAATAGTGAGAATAAAACTTAACATACCACATGCCCAAATCAGAGAGGAAATACCACAAAGTGGGGAGATGACAGACTCTGAGACTTCAGTGAATTTAATATTTTGACCCAAACCAGAATTGTCCCAACAACTTTGAGGCCAATTACTCACTCAAGTAGTGTCTAGATTAACTGCATGAAGTCTTTCAGTTGATACTGACATCAGATTAAACATTTAAATAGCTTATTTGGAATATTCATCACTTTTGTTTCTTGTTAAATTCTGTCTTATCTTAACAGCATTTGTTTACATGACAGTAAATCTAAAAAGGCCTATCTTCATAACACTTAAAACTTCATTCTGGCCTTTTAGAAGCTGTTACTTCCAAAATTAGTTCTCTTGTAGGCTCTGCATCTTAACTGCCAAAATCCATCAGTGTCTTTGGTCACAGTTGTAGAAATGCAACAATCAGAAAGCCCCTCTGAAAACTTCCTATATGCATAACAAACACTCTTTACAAGTGTATGATTCCCACAATTTATTAACTTGTAGCTACAAAAGAGAATTAAACATTGCATGGACAAACTACAATTTTTAATGTCTACGCATCAACCTTCAGCTTCTACAGTCACACCACACTGGAAATTATCAAACCTCTGGACATAACAGTTAAGCAACATAATCTAGACTTGCAAAAACCACTTCTCTAGTATTAAATGCTTGCATTCTTGACATCTTTAAAAACCTGGGCTCGTGTCTTAATTTGTACTGAAAAATGAAATTTATATTTGCACATATTTCAAATGTGTGTTTTATAACCAGTTGTTCTATTTTCACAGTGGTCATTAGAAACTATTCACAGCAACAACAGATTACAGAACAATATTTTAAGTCTCTAGTATTGAAAACATTTGCGAAGGACCACTGTTTACAACTGGCAGCTTCCTCTTCACAGAGCTCCTTACAGTTCTTTTTACAGATTTCAATTCTTCTATATTCTGCTCTAGAATGTTTTTAAAGAAGTTCTCCTTTCCCACAGTGCTTTTTCTTCAACACAAAATACATCTTAGACACAAAAGTACATCTGAACGAGACTCAAAAATTTGCATCCATAAATAAAATTCTCTCTCAGAAACAAAGAAACATGAGTTAACATGCACATTACTTCTGCAATCTGAGATAATTATCACTAGCTCTCATACTTACACTACCACAGCAACAGACCAAATCTTGTCTTGGACTTCTTTATACCGAAACAGAGGTCATGTAAACTAGACAGCAACAAAGAACCTTAAGCAAGAAGCTCATACAGTCTGAACACCCCTGAATTCAACTCTCATTCTCTAATGTTCATCACGTGAAAGCACAATATAGGACTGGTCATCGAATCCTACCATCCATGACAGCGAAGGACTGTGCACTTTGTCATGACCACAAACTATCTTAGTTGGTATATTTACTCCTCCTCATCCTAGGAGATGATGACTCATGGATCTTACTTCTTCAGTGCAGGGAAAAAAAAAAAAAGAAGCAAAAAACTTCCTTCTAAATTCTAGCCTAAGTTTATTCAAACTGATAGTGGAAATTGCACCAAACAAGAATTTTAACTCTTTATATTTCCTTCTTACAGTTCATCAGCAAGAAGTGATGCAACCCTTTACCGCTTGGTAGTTCAGGGTGACCTTCAACATTCTATTTCATTACTAACACATTCTATTTCATAGGCAGCCCATTTATCTAGTATACTAAAAGATAAAATAAACAGTAATCCTTTGTTCATTTGTTAAGTCACAAGGACTTTTGGTTTTCTTAAGGGGAAAAAAAATAAGCCAGTACTGGCCAAAAAATACTGTAGTAATATGAAGCAGATGATCCTTTCATTTGCTTCAAATTACAAGTAACTCATTTTCAATCAGCGATTGCATACAATTCCCAAAGTCAGTTACATCATCTAGTTTGAAAGTTATCACATATGTCAATTGCAAGACTAAAATGCTGACACATTCTAGTTTGAAATGGCAACATGATGTAAGCACTCCAAAAAAAGTTTCAGAACAGCTATCAAACTTTATCCATATTAAGTTTGCTGCATTATTTAACATCTATCAGGTAAAGGGGAAGTTGCATTTGTTTTATTATAGAAAGTTCTGTTTTTAAAGATTCAGTTAGGAAAGACATTGAGCCTTACCTCTGGTTTACTGAGGCTGGATGACACAAGAGAACCTGATCCCACATCCAGATCCCACTGTTTTCTCCCACTGTTTTCTGGATCCAGTGCAGCAATTCGTCCATCCAAAGTGCTGATAATTACTAGAGATCTGCAAGTTGGAAGCATTCAGTCAGAACTACAGCAGTATGGAGTTTATCTATTAGCTCTTTCCTACATTTAACACAGTGCAACTCCAAGTTAAAGGTTGAGTCTATATAATATGCAAAACAGCAATTAAACTTGGTAGCTCTACCTAGACCAACAGGGGAGAGTAGAAAAGTTGAAGTATCTGGCTGGATGTCATAAATTAATTGAAATGCTGTAAGACATTCAGGGGAAGATAGTTGACTTTTTGCTCCCACATGCAGGTGTTACCACAACACTGAATGAGATCATCCTGTTTTGAGATATTTATATGAAGAGTACAGATCTTATTTTTTTTCCAGTCCCTTCCACACAGATCTTTAATACATCCTCTCAAAACACCCTAGACTAAAACCATTAACCCAGCAAATCAGTAAATAAGAAATACTAAGTCGCAACTAAGTTTTCAATACCTCTGGATCAAACATCGAAATCTTGGAGATTTTACAAGTCTTAAAATAAAACAAGTCTCGCCTAAGGTATACACAGGACACCAAAATCAACCTTCAACATCTGCAGATAACAAAGCAAGCAAATTTCCTTATGCAGCTTAGTCTGTAAGCAGCCTGTCTGGGGATACATGCTAATGGGAAGCTAGCTGTGGATTTCTACAGCACCTGAAGCTCATCAATTTTAGTAAATCTTACACAGCAGTATAATTAGCATAATAATTTCTGATTGGGCTAGAATTCAAGCATTAAAATAAAAAAACCCAAACAAAAAGAAAACAACAAACAAAAATCTAAACAACACATCAGAGAAAACACACTGACAAGGCTTTTTTGAAGGACCTTTTTTCCCCTTGAAGATTGTTTCACTCTGACCTGAAAAAGCTGGGATGTGTTGCCAGTTTTGGCTTGCAGCAGGCTCGCCAATCTTCAAAGGCTGTGGGAGTAGAGCTTGATCACTTTACAGCCTGCTTGCACCGAGGGGGGCTGGATCTAGTGACCCAGAAGGACCTTTATAGACATTGGTTTCAATGAGAATAAGGAACTGTGCAAATAAACCTGATGGGTGGATTAACTATCTTTGGGTGGGGTGAAAAGGCTGGGGGGAAGTAATGCACATACAGACATGTATATGAATCATTACTTTAAACAATAAGGGACATCTAATTATTGTGTAGAACTGAAGCTAAATATATTCACTTGTCCAAAGTTACCGGTGCAGTAAGCTGAAGTTTAGAGAGGAAATGATGTGGGCTATTGGTTTTCTTTACAGAGGGAAAAACTAAAATCATGATCTTAAAAATATGTTCAGGGATAGGGGCTTATTACATCACCTATAACAAAGGTCATCTAAAACACTGCAGCTTTACATGTAAAAGTAACCCGCACATTTTATAGGACCTTATACTGTACTATAGCACTCTAATATTAATAAATAGAAAATTAAATACACCTTTAACCTCTACCAGAAATAACATAGCAGCTCCTACACATCTGAAGGTGGCCAACTATCACCTTCTTCCAAAAGCTCATTTTAAGAAACTGCTAGAAAAACAGCAATTGTGCAAATATTTGAACAGTAGAAGGCATGAGTTTTTATAAGCTGAGTACATACAATTATTCAAACTGTACCGAAATCAAGACCAAGTTAATAATAAACCAGATTGCAGGAGACTATCTATTCTCAAGCACCATAAACAAGTGCTCACACACTAAAGGCCTTGGACACACATGTAACAGAATCTGTTTGTTTTATGGTAAAACAATTTATCTGAAGCCCTCTAGCATTACATAAAAATATTATTTCAAGTGGGTCTATTTAAATTTTATGTTGATCCAGCTGACAATGAGGTTATAAAAAAGGTAGAAGTGCAGCTAGGAGGGAATTTTGGCATTAACACTGCAGAAAAGAAAAATCCTAAAATGGGACTGAAATGTCTCCTTGCCATCTACTCCCATTGTTCTCCCTTTACATAGTTCTTCCTGCTTGACTTCTCCCACAAGTAGCAAATGTTTTATGCCTTTCTATCTTACCTTTATTATCTTTTCCCACCAGATGCAAATCTCAACCTTCCCTAAGAGTTCTCTCGTTATTTAACCCTCGCCACCATGACCCAAGACACCAGTTTTGGAATCTGTACTTGCATCATGATCTCCCGTCACCCAAATCATAGTGTAACTGCACTTAATTTTAAATTTAGCTGATAAGGAAAGGGGTGGCAGGGCAGGTGGAATAATCATGCCTTCAGAGGAAACCTTTGTACCACTAGCACACATTTTGAGAAACTGATTTATCCAACCACTTCTGCATACCAAAAAAATCCTAAATTCTCTTAGGTGCAATGGTACTCTTTATTAGTCCCCTTGGCCACCAACTCTACAGTGGACTTTGTTTCATAAACTCCACCTACTGAGCAAACACTTCACTAAGACACAGGAACAAGACCAGCTTGGCTATACCCAAATCTTCCATATGGCTATTTTTATGCAACTAGGTACAACAAAAGCATTCATTTCTGTCTGCATTTTTAATGACTGAGTTATTTTGAACCACATAGTCATGTTTCTGGTCCCATCTTCATTCTTGCTCTACAACAATAATCTTGTGTGACAGAAAACAACTGCTAAGAACCCTTACTCTTGCAATAAAATTATTCGTCACTTACTCTATTTTCCTATAAATTAAAATCTTAATAGCTGTTCTCCCCATCTCTTACTCCAGTGAATTAAAATCCTGTAACTTGAACTCTAATTAGTATAAAATCTGCAATTTGTTTACATGTGCTCTAGACCCATGCCAGTGTTACACTTTCTCACTACAAGATTGTGCTTTTTTCAAGTCTCCCCCCTTTCTCTGTGAGATTCCACTGCTTGCAGCTTTGCGTACTGAGAGTATGAAGTGGTGCCAAGAGATCTTCCCATCTTTCAGGTAATCTAATCAAGCACTAGATCAACACACTTTGATAAAGGCAATCTAGGCAACTACTTCAAGAAACTGCTTCAGAGCTTCAAAACAAACAGGCAACTTCCTTTTTGTCACCACACAGTGTTACAAATTTACTGTAGCATGTTAAGCCAAATTCTTAAAGCAAATTCTTACAAACACCAGTAGAATATGGCCATAATTCAAGAATAAAGAGCCGGCCTTTTAGCCATCGCTTTGCAAGCCTTTGCTGGCTGAAGAGTTTAAGACTGTGCCTGCAATTCCATTAAATTAAACAGAAACGGTGATATTCTAGATGCATCTTAGGGACACCTAATCAGCAAGTTGCAAAGAAAAGGAATTCCCACAGTAGCTTTTATTGTGGTTAAGCCTGATAAACTCTGTTATTCTCTGCAAAATAACACCTTATCACTGGCTGTATCAACACCACCTCCAGCTTTACTGCGGGTAAAGCTTAAGGAGTACCTTGACCAAAGCAGCCAGCTTTCAACACCACACACGTTTTTTAAGAACGCTACCAAGCTACCTAAATTATGCATACCATCCCACACAAAACACAAAATCTTACCCAACTTAAGGTCAAAGGTAAAAAGGTCAAAAGTCACAACTATAATGCCAAGGAAATGAGCAGGATAAAGACAAACAGCATCAAAGCTGCAAACTCCTGAAAAAGCAAGGCATTCGGTGAAAGTAAATCACGGACTATATTAGGGAGTGAATCACATCACACACATAATAGAGAAGGAAAAAAAAAACCAAACCCAAACAAACCAAACCTACAGAAAACCAAAACTGCAGCAGTCTCCACAAGCCTGGAGCAGAACAAAGAGATACAGAAAGGAGTTACTCCAAACTGGGCAGTTACTTAAATCCCAAGATCCATCAAAGCAGCAACTGAGAAACAGACCTCAGTAAAATGATGAAGACACTTAGGTACTTCACCTTGCCTCTAGCTGCTGCTCCAGAACACATTATGAACTAAGTGATGAAGAAGAAAATCCCTTCTGGGCCCTTACAGATGGCCAGCAGAAGGACTAAAGCAAGAGGCCAGTACAGTACGGCGCATACCAAGGTTTCTGTAATCACAGCAGCTGGCAGAGACTAAGCTAACACTATCTAGTCAGATTTTATTTGCACTTTGACAATATGAAAACACATCTGGACGTACTTCCCCCACCCTGACCACCAACAAACAGCCTCTATGGTTAAATGAAAATGTTTTCTTCCTATTTCCCATCCTTTTCACTTGCAGACTTGAGCTTGTTATTGAAGTGCAGTTATACTGTTCCCCCTTGAAACTATGCAAAATATCTACTTCCAGATACATTGACAAAAGGTCAGTTCTGTGCTTTAAAGCTATTGTTTATTTCCTATCATGAACACAGCACATATTTTGAGATCAAGTAGCCTGAATGCAGCTCTGTTCTACTTTACAGAAGTGAAGGTATCTAATTTACCTACAAACAGAAGAAAGGGGCTAAGATTGCAAGGGAAGATGTAAACAGGATAGGGGAGAAACACTTATTTAGCTTATCTACATCCTTTCACTGTGCAAAACAAAATGTAGCTATTCAAATGAGTTTTGTTAGAAAAAGAAAGCAGAATTTGTCATCGCTGCGCTACAATATTTATCACTATTCCTGTTTCAGTTTAAAACAAACAAACAAACAAACAAAAAAAACCCAACCCACAACCCTAATATCTTCCACCCTCAAAAGCCACTGGGACATTTTGTCAAACTTGAGCTCTTAAGCAGCTATTCCAACTTCAAAACCTGCATGTTTGTATGTAAACAACACGGTAATTTACTAACCCATACATTTTCTTCTAGGAAATTAAAAAAATCCTCAAAACCAAGATGATTACATTCACTTGCCTACAGCAAAAACAGCTGGGGTTTGTTTTTCGGATTTTGGTTTTGTTGTGTTTGTTTTTCAGATTATACTGACCTCTTACATTACATGGATATTTGATTGCTGAAGAACAATTAGCTGAGGTGAGTAGAATTCTCAGAGATGAAAAAATAAACACAGGCAGATACTGTGGCCAGGCAACAATTCTATTTTTATTTGATGACAGCAAATCTATTCCTATACACTGATCAATTAGAGAACAGCGACATTTAATCTCAGTCTTAAATTACTAAATTGAACATCTCTAGTGTATTTTACTTAGCTCTAGCAGTCAGACAGAAAATCCATTTTTAAATATTTTCAGGGCTAAATAAATGAAGGTCTTATTAAAAATTGAATGCAGTAGAATTGTAATAAACTAGGTAGCATTTTGATAACCTGATACACAAAAGAATGATATCACAAAAAAAGTCAATAGATTTTCCTCAAAGAAAACAGGGTGCTAAGTTATCAGCCAGTTTCTTGCTCTAAGTGAATGCTCGGCTATACTAACAAAAAGCTTTGGGCTTTTCACTTTCAGAACTGGTTCTCAAATATAGCAGGCATTTAGTCATGCTCTTCTTCCTTGAAACTCTGGCTGTGGCTTATCACCTCATCTTTCTCAGCCAATTCAGAAACAGACTGGAAACAGCTCAGTAACATTTCTGCACTTGAGTCATTCATTAAAATCTTTCTTTTGCCAGAGCTTCTTGCCACATGCAGTTATTAAAGGATTTTATTTCCTCTTGTTACATTCTGAAACTTGTTCAACAATTTGTCTTGCATGTTTGGCTTCCTTTCAAGCGTACACCAGTGTCTGTGTTTAACAGACAATTAAGTAAACAGGAGAACTGTATTTTCTTTAAAAGAAAAAGATGGCAGAAAGGGATACAACGCTCCGAACAACTGTGAGTTGCAGGTGTGGGAAAGAGTTTAGAGTACAGATGCAGTGCCTGGGGGTCTCCTTCCCGCAGGGACTGCACTGCCATGCGGTAACAAGTCAAGGAAGGGATTGAGACTTGGCGTTACCAGGCTAAGGAGACTGGCCAGATGTCACTTAGCATGACATCCGGCAGCGTATTTGTATAAGAATTAAGGCGCCCCTTCTCCCTACTAACAACCATAGAAAAGAACAAGTTCCTTAGAGATGGTGAGGTCCTGAAGAACCCTTTCCTTACTGCCACAGGCTCTCCCTCACCCCTCCATCCAGCCCGTCCATCACTGCAGGGCTCCTTCCAGCCCCATCGTGGGACTCATCTCTTCCACCTTTTCACCTCACCTCCCACCCTCAGACACTGCCCTGGGTGTCCCTACAGCTCAAACCCACCCACCACCTTTGTGGCACCCTTGTTTCTCCACATACCCCCTTCCCAAAGGGCCTCTCCCCCTACAAACGACCCACAGCCCAACTCTCCCGCCTTCGCTCGTCCTAAACCACTGCGCCCCCCCAGCCTTCTCCTGCACGGCCCCTTCCCCACACACGACCCCCGGGACCCTGCAGCTCTTTTCCCACCCACCGCCCCCCTCCC
>NW_015090793.1:9731290-9770346 GCF_001431845.1 Calidris pugnax
GGAGCGGTGTTTGTCAACAGAGCCGCCGGGCCAATTGGAGTCACACCGCTCTCCCCCCCTCCCTCTGCCGCTGCTCCGGCCAATCAAAAAGCGCATGATTCACCGACCCGCTCTGTGATTGGCGGAGCCGGCGCCCAAAATGTGCCGCTGACTGGCGCGCCGGGCGGCGCGGCCCCGCCCCTTCCCGTCCGGCCCTCCGCCGGGCTGGAGACGTGGCTCTTCCTCCGGTGCCGGCGGGGCGGGGCCAGCGGCGCGCACCACCCGGCGCGCGGGGACGGGGGTGGGCGGGACGGGTAAGGGACTCCCCCTCCCCGGAGCGGAGTGGGCTCGTCGGGCGGGAACGGCCGCAGGGGCCGTCGTGTTCCCCCTGGGCGGCGTGCGGGAACGGGCGGCCGAGGCAGGGCGGGAGCGGGTACGTCGGGACTCACACCCACACGTACAGGCCCCGCCGAGGGGCTCGTAGTGGCCATCCCTCTCGTGAGGCCGGTGGGTTACGTTGCCTCGGGGGCACCTCGTCCAGCGGAGCCCCGCGTCTCCTTCAGGAAAGGGCATGGCAGCATCCACTGCTTCCCTCAGGAGCTCCTTCCCCAGTTCATGGCCGCCCGGGCTGGTGTGGCCTTCAACAGAGGAGCCTGGCTGGGTAGGTGTGTATGGTCCACAGTGTGGGGACTGAGAGGGCCAAGGACAGCAGCCTCGGCGTGTTGGCCAAGAGTCACAGCAGCCAGGGAAGCCATCTGTGGTACATTCAACTCATGTGTCCTCCGTGTATTCACAGATTCCTTCATCAAGCAGGTGACACCTCTGCATCCTTCAGGGACCATTCACACACAGCCCCCCGCTTCCAGCAGTTACCCCCTTTGCTCCGGGGAGCAGGAGGGGCTGCTCTGTCAGTTCCCTGGTTTGGGTCAGGGCTGGCCGTTGCCCACTGAACACCTGCAGCCTGCCAAGATCTGAATGAACCCAATGCCAGATCATGCCATGATTAGAGCTGCTACCATCAGTCTGTCTGTGTCAGTATTCAAACCTGGCAAGGTAGGTATGTAGTTTATCAAGCCATGCATTCATCTTCTTTGGAACAAACCAAATTAGTTAGAAACTTTTCATTTTTTTTTTGGTAAGATATTTCATCCAGCCCTTAAATGGCAGTTTTCTGTCCCTCTCCTTTTCCAGTTATTTCAGCATTGCATTTCAGAATATGGAGATAAGGGTGCTGTCTTCATCTGTATCCAGGGGTAGATAAGGCTCTAGTTTATCCCTCGGTGTGCCTTCGCTTTCCTTAGGGGCAAAGGCTGACTCAAGGTCAGATGGGAGCACACAGCACAATGCTTTTCTTTTTCCAACCCCCACGTCCCACCCAGCTGGTCCCTGTGGGTGCCTACGTGTCCGTACCTGAGATGCGTGGCTTTGCATTTGACTATCCTACCCAGTCCCTTTATCCAGACTGTGTTTTGAACAACGGCTTTTGTCATCCTGATGGTACTGCCCTGCTGATGCGGATGTCATCTGCAAATTGTATTAGGAGTGATTTTGTATTTACTTCCAAATGACTAATGAAAATATTGATTACATATGTGTGTAGTATCGTATACATGATCCTGGAGGGATCCCATTAGATTATTCAGTAATGATCTGTAACCAGTTCTAAAAAAAAAACAACTATGTGGCCAGTGTTTAATATATGCTTAACTGATGTTTTATTACCCTTTATTTTTCATTAAAATATTGTGCAGTTCTAAGTAAAAATCCTTTGAAAAGTTTATTACACCTTCAAGAGACAATTGCATGTTTTGTTATTGTCTTGAAGCATTAAATGAGATTACTATTAGACCTCTGAGTGGCATTACTAATTCTTTAATTAGAGTCACATAAGAGCTTTTTTTGGTACTCAGCCGAGACCTGTTCTTACACGTGCATTTACTACAGATCTCATACAACTGTGCTTTCTGAAGACAGGTACCAACCTGTGACATTTTTAGCTTTCCAGAATTTCCCTAGCATATGAAGGTTTAGCAAAGATGAACATCAACAGACAAGGGGTCTCCACAGCCAGCTGTTCCCGAGCTACTGGGCCGCAGTTAGCCCTAGAAGACAAGAGCTTCATTGGTTACTAATGGACTGATATTTATCACATCACTGTTAAGTAATCCACCCACGTATCTTCCTCCTTCTTTACAAACATAGATCATAAGTGTTCAATGAACACTTCTGCATCATTATTGACATTTTAATCATGTCCATGTAGTAATGGGCCTGTACCATTACTAGGGGTTTCTGGGATTTAGCCCTGCCAGCTATGGATTTCCTTTGATGTGCTTCACTTCCAATAACTAATCTGCTTCTCATAACTTATATCATCATTTATACCAACGCATTTTGATTTCTTGCTTTCCCCATTTTGGCTATTTATTTTTCAGTTTTAATCACTCTCTCCAGTCCACTAATAAAACAGGAATTGTCAATGTATTTTCTCTCTCGATTTTGAAATTTTGGCTCTCTGAACGCTCACTGAACTCTTTTTGAAGAGCTTGTAACAGTCCTAAATTGTCCTTCTACCTAAATTTTTATTCCTGCTTGCACTCATTTTCTGATGAGTTGGAAATACAGCTCTTTTAAAGCACCAGATGTATGCAAAGTCAGCTCATGAACACTGCTCCCCAAACCACCACTGAACTGCAATCCAGGGTTGTTTTTTTTTTTTTAAAAACTTACTTCAATAAACAAAGTTCAAAAGAGTTTACCTTGTGCCGCATGCCAAACTGCTCATGCCATTTTTAGTAACTTAAATGACGTTTATTATTGTATCCATATGGTCTTGTGCTAATATTTTCTTTATTTAGATAATTTCTCTCTCAAGTGTCTACCCGTTTATATGTTTAGAAAGTAATTTAATTCCTTCTGTTTTGCTAGGCAAAACAAGCCAAAGGCTTTTATTCTTCCGTTACACTTTTGGCTCTCTGCTCCCATGTTCATCTCACTAGCCCTCCCCTGCACCTGCTCCCATTTAAATTATTCTTTCTTGCATAGCGATGTTTTGAACAGTCATGTTGAAGGGTAACTCATATATTTAAATTTTAAACTCCATTATATTTATGGACTGGAGAAAAACTGGTTTTGTGCCATGCCTTCTACAGTAACTGACCGATTTTCCTACTAGTTATTGAAGAGGCTCAGACAGATACGCAGTAACCACAGACCCCAGCGACTTTCAGAATATGAAAATACTGCACAAGTAGATTTGCACTTCTACCTTTGTGCTGGTTCATGGAGCTTTATTATGCTTAAGGCAAAACAATAACAGCCTTGTGCAAGTGTCCCTGTCACACCCATGAGCATTACCTCATTCTCTTGTATTTCCTCCCACCTCCCTGTCCCAGATCAGCAGTCTTCTCATTGCAGCCTTTGATTTTAGGGGGGCTCTAACAGTTTTCAGTTTTCTTCTAGCCTCCTCTTAGATTCCTTACCACTGAGGCATAAGGAATAACGATTGTAATCTAAAAGTTCTTGCTTTTCTCTTTTGGAAACATTTTTTTAAGGCATGGACAATGTTATTCACAAATCCCTAAGATAAACAGTGCGATACAGCCATGTAATTTTCTCTCTGTATTAAAAATTTGTGCCAACAAAACCAAACTTCCTGCTTTTTTGCAAAGCATGACTCACATTCTCCATTCTGTTTCGACTGACTGACATAAGAGATCTATTTCAATCATATGACAATAACTTTAAATCTGACCAGCCGTTTATGTAGAAATCAAAGCTTGTTCTTGCAGGAGGGGTGGATGTTAACAAGAATGGTGTTTTATGTAACTCCACTGAAGATCTGCCTGCTTTTCTTGAATAACTTGCTCCCCGAGCAGCGAGGCGCAGCAGCAGAAGCCCAGCATGCCACCTCGTGGCTGCCCTGTACCAAGGGCCATTCGTAGCCCCCTCCAAAATGATCATTTATAGCCTCCCTTTCCCCCCTAGGAAATTCAGATCGTCAAAAAGCTGCATATATTGTAATCAGTATAGCAGCGCCCCTGCTGATGTCTTTTCACAAGCAGAATAAAACCAAGCAATTCTTCATCCAACAGATCAAACCGGGGACAAGCAGTGAAGCTGCTGTTATTCAGAAGAAATGTTACTGAATGCGAGTTTGCGGGATAAAAAATTAGGTAGCAAGAATGCAATTGCTGGGATGTGTCAGGCTTGTGGAGCCACTGCCAACCAGAAAGGGAGTTTATCTGGAAAGATGAGTTAGAAATGCTCACTCTTCCACTTGGTGTCTCCAGTGTGTTGGTGAAATTTTACTTCCATAGGTCTGGTTGTTTTTTACATTCCATGCCTTATAAAATGAGAGACATGCAGTGAATTGGATAAATACATCTGACACCTGGAGACTTCTGTGCCCTCACCAGGATTTCACTTAGGCTGGCATGCACTTTTGCAACAGGTTTAAGCTGGGCAAAATCCACCACAGAAGATAGTCCTACAGCCTTCCCACTGACAACTGGTTGATCTTGCTGCCTTCCTCAGGGGAGGTCAAGGAAAACTTAACTTCTCAGAATCACAGAACTGTCAGAGTTGGAAGGGACCTCTAGAGATCATCTAGTCCAACTCCCCTGCTAAAGCAGGATTGCCCAGAGCACAAACCCAGGACTGCATCCAGGTGGGTCTTGAAGATCTCCAGAGAAGGGGACTCCACAACTTGATTTTGTTGGTTGGTTTACCTTTCAGAAAAAAAAACAAAACAGCTCTCTGTCAACACATGGAAGTAGCAGGAAAACTTGGCAAGTGATGGACTGTAAGGTGGGAATGCTCCTTTTTGGGGACAGAGCTGCTCTGCAGCTTAAGGCAGTGACGAAACTCCACTTTGGAGATATGTCACATGTTAAGTTTGGCGGAGCCAGTTCAACCGCACTGACCTGGCAAGAAGAAAGTGCTCTTTTTGCCTGCGTGGCAAGGTGAATCAGCACAGGGTCAGAGGAGTGCCAGAGCCAGCACAAACTCTGTACCCAGGTTGACAGTGGATGGCGGGTAATGGGAGGAAAAAGCAGGAGCTTCCCATTTTGTCAACAGCAAGCTGTTATCTCAGCTACTGTGTAATTTCCTAACATGTAATTCCAGGCTCAGATGCAGAATTCAGTGTGCAGAATCACACAGCCACCCTTGCCACCCTGATGGTCCAAGCTACTCCGTTCATCAGCATGGCTTTTCGTGAGGGTTAACACCTCACAGCTGCCACGCTCTTCGACAAAGCAAAATGTCTGTTCAAACACCTCCCTCTGTTGTGAAGCAGAGAGGATGAGAGTTGGCTCCCAGAGAGGCTTTGACATGGGGCAAACACAGGTTGGTACAAAAGGACTTTGAGCTATTTGCAAACAGAGTTGGTTGCCGCTTAAAATCCATTTCTAAAAGGTCCAATGTCATCTTTTTGTGCATAGGCAAGGCTCAGCACACCGCAAATGAAAGATTTTCCAGCATTCACTGAAACTGTAACTCACCAGCAGGTTCAGATGAATTGCTAACGGAAAGCCCTGTTATCTGTAAGTGGAAATGCTTCGTTCCTCCAGGCACATGTGCTGCACGATGTGTTTCAAGCCAAAGCCATCAGCTATCGCTGTGAGGATACAAACAGGTTTATTGCCCCATCCATACTTAGCTTCTCCCGCCCTGGTGGGATTATAGAGATGCCCACGTGTAAGGATGAGCTTCCTGAATCAGTGTAAAACCCTCATCACTGATTTTCATTTCAGGCAGCAGGCAAACATTTAGGGTACTGCAAGGAGTAACCCCAAACCCAATCAGCTGCTCCTCCAGTTGTACCATTAGTGCATGGTGGAAGAACACAGTACGTAGGTCTGATTCTTTCTGAAGTATAGATCTATCCCACGAGATGTACGTATTTACACTCTGAAATGAGTAACTTGCAGGAAAGATCGTTGCCAGCCAGCAGAAAACACCTAACGACTGCACAGCAATCACGTGCTGCTCTTAACAGCAAGTCACCTGCTCTGTACAGAAAGGTAAGGCCTTGCTGTGATGAGATAAGCCCGGGTGGTGAGAATGGAGTCTTTGTTGAAATACCAGCCCATTGTTCAAAGGCTGCTCTGCCGGCCCTGGGAAAACAAAGGGAAATGTTTCTAACCCTTAAAAACCACAGTAGAAACAGTAGAATCGCAGAGGTTGGCAACAGAACAACTCAGTCACGCACAGAATTAAAAAAAAAAAAGCCAACCACAGCTTTTCTGTTGTGCAAATAATAATAATAATAAAATAGAGATTATGCATTGTGGTGTGGCCTTGGAGTGTGTAGTGAGTGGTAAATACTTGCAATTCTCACCTGTCTCGGTGGGATTGCAGCCTGGAGAGAAACCTGTGCGTGGTCCTACCGTGGCCCCCAGATGCAGAGGTACCTGGGGGCTGGTCTGCCTCTTAGTATTTTTCACAAACAGTTTCAGCAGGTGCCAACCCAGGATACAGAGGGGAAAAAAAATGGGGGGGGAAAGGCTATATGTGCTCCCTGACGGAAGCACTTCCATAGGGATTTATCCTGACCCCCTGCAGGGTGGGGTAAGGAGGAGGGAGCGCTGGTTGGTGACGGGGTGGTCAGAGGAGCAGCGTCTTTTGCCACATCCAAATCACTGCTGGTGAGTCCTGTGACACCCCGTTTGATGGAGCAGGCTCTCGCTCTCCGGTCCTTCAGCCCCTGCCGTACAGAAGCGCTTTCCGGCGGGGTCGCGCTACGAAGTTTGGGTAAAAGCCCAAGAAATGCTCTTTCTTGAGGCTGACGGCTGGGCGGGCAGAGCCCCAGCCACCCCCCGCCGTGCGGGGGTTGTCCCCGCTCTCTGCCCCGCCGCTCCCGGGTGCGGCATTTCCCATTCCTCTGCACCTGGCGGGGAAAGCCTCGACCCCTCCATCCCTGGAAACCCCGACGTGCACACCGTCTGCCCATCCATAGCGCAAGTCGCTGCGGGTCGGGCGGGCGCCGCGGACACCCCGCGCGGGGCCGGGCATTGTGGGAGCTGTAGTCCGCGGCTGGCAGCACTACAAGTCCCAGCCTGCCCGAGGAGGAGGAGGAGGAGTCGGAGAAGAAGGAGGCGGAGGAGGAGGAAAGGAACCGGCTCGGCCCAGGCCTCCAGCCCGTACGGGAGAGCCCCCCGGGGGCGGGCCGCGGCGGCATGCGGCTCCTCGGCCGGCCCGGCCCGCTCCGCAGCACGCCCCTGGCTGCCCGGCCGCCGGGGAGGGTCAGAGCGCGGCCGGCGGCGGGGAGGCGCGCCTTCGCCCGCGGGCGGCTCGGCGGCACCATGGCAGAGGAGGCCCAGAAGCTGGCCGCCTGCGCCGCCGTGGACAAGCACGTCCAGGTGAGACGGCCCGGAGCCCGGCTCTGCTCGGGGCGCGGAGCAGGGAGCGAGAGAGCGCCCGGTGCGCGGAGGGGATCCGGGGTGCACGGACCCCCACAGTCCATGGAGTGGCCGTGGGGTGCACCGACTCCCCAACGCACGGAGTAGCCGTGGGGTGCACAGAGCCTCCCAGGGCACGGAGGGGCTCCGGTGTGCAGGGACCCCGCAGTGCACGGAGTGGCCTCGGGGTGCAGGGACGGACCCCGGTGTGCAGGGACCCCCCCAATGCACAGAGTAGCCGTGGGGTGCACGGACCCCCCCAATGCATAGGGCAGTCGTGGGGTGCACAGAGCTTCCCAGGGCACGGAGGGGCTCTGGGTTGCACGGACCCCTCTATTGCACGGAGCAGCCCTGGGGTGCAGGGACTCCTTGCTCTTTGCAAAGCACAAACGGTCCTGGGGTGCAGTATGGGATTCTGGGGTGCATGGCCAGGCCCCACCGATCCTCTACCTCCTTCTCCTTTGATTTGGAGTGTGCTCCTTTAGCCTGGAGAGAAGGCTGGAGAGAGAACTACTTTTCCCCTCTTGTCTCCGCTCACTCAGCGTTACCCCTCCCGGGCAGCAGCTGGGTGCCTTGCCCGGCTCAGCACAGTGCACCCCGAGTTCGGGGGAAGGTCTTGCACCTCCAAACTTTCACCATGCACCCTCCTGCACTGGGAGTTCAGGCTAATGCTGTGTCCCGCTCCTCTCTCCCAGTCCGGGGTGCTCTGCTGCTGCACTCGGTGTCCGAGCACCGGAGCCAGGAGCAACAGCTCCTGACCAGGGCGTCCTGTCCCGGCCGCTGCAGGGAGGGAAGTGCAGCGAGGGGCTTTCGTCAACCCCTTGAAGGTCAAATAGGAGTGGAGCTGCTTTAGGTTTGACACAGGCTGATTGCGAATACTTGGGAGATCAACGGTTAAAGTCACGCAGGGGTTTATCAGTGTTTGCTGTGCAAGCCCTGTTGCAACAGCAGTGGTGAAACGGGGGTAGAGTCGCTGCCAAAGAGGTAGATGTTGGCACTCCGTGGTGGGGGGAGGAAATTCCCTTTTCCTTCCTGCTCCCCCCCCTCCCCGGGTTGGGGTTTTGAGGTTCAGTTGCTGGTGGCTTCCCTGGTGTCCCATGAATGCTTCGCTTGTTTTGCAGCCACTCCTTCCTCGGAGCAGTCTGTACCTGCCTGCATAGAGCACACCTGCCTGCTGCCTGAGACCTACCCCTGCCAGGCCACTGCGCCCCAAAGCTGTTCGTGGGGTGGGGGAGTCTGGGGGATGAACTGGCAGTTGCATAAAACCCCCTTTCTTGCCCAAAGCAAGCTCTAAATTTGCGCATTGAGGGATTGCAGGAGGAAGAACTTTTGTGTCGCAAGGTGTGGAGCCGAGGCATGACCGCTGCCGTCAGTTGTCCTGAGCTGGGTCAGCCTTTGGTTCGGGCTAACACATGACTCTGAATTTTGGACTTTTCACAGTGAAATAGCTGGCCTTTGTGCTGTTTTGTGGTCAAGCAAACTTAGGACGATGTTTCTGGCCGTGCCCCAGCTGATTAAAGTTCAGTGCCCAGCCAGTGACACTGATTAAATAAAACAGTCAGCAGCCGGGGTGACACTGGAATTCTTGCTGGGCAGATTGGTGTGAAATGATGATGGAGGAGCAGGTTAGAGTCACTGCCAAGGAGTTAGATGGTCTCGGCTGTCAGAGAAAAACTGCCTCCCCTTCAGTTTGCACTGTTAGGGTGCAGCTGCTGTTTGCAACCGATAATTTTGTGTTTGACTGTTAGAACTATCGCTGTTAACGGAGGGAGCAGGGTAATCTTTGAAAGCAAAGCTGCAGACTTCCTTCCTCACACGCAGGGACGCGTGGGAGACGCCACTGACTTCAGGGTTCAGTTACACTGGACAAATCTCTCCTGCTTAACTGTGCTGAAAATCCGTGGCACCAGGGGCTTGGTACCGGTACTAGATCAGGCCCCTCGCTTGGATCCTCCTTCACACCCATCCCTGTCTGTGCCAGCGCAGCAGCTCCTCACACCGCCTGCAGCAGATATAAAACCTGTGGGTGGGGGGATTAGGAGAGAAGAACTTTTTTCTCTTTGGGTTTTTGGTTGTTTTGTGTGGTTTTTTTTTTTAATTAAAGCCAGATTGGTGTGTTTACCCACAGCACTTGTCCCCAGGCAGCTGCAGGAGCAGAGTTCCCCAGTACTGGAGCAAGCAGAAAGATGACCAACCTCAGAACCTGTGGTGCTGATGGCTCGGAGGAGCGGGGCAGGCACTGGGCTCAGGGCTTTAGAGCTGTAAGCTGCTTGGGGAGAGCTGGCTTTGCGTTTATACAACACCTCTGAAGGCAGGCCCTGCTGGCGTCTCCATTAGAAATGGAAAGATAGGTGAGAGCTGTAGGTCCTGCTGCCCCAGAGGGCTGAGCGTTAATTAGAGGAAACTTTGGGCTTTGCACTGTGTTTATCTCCTGCTCTGAAGATAGGTCCTGCTGCCCCAGAGGGCTGAGCGTTAATTAGAGGAAACTTTGGGCTTTGCACTGTGTTTATCTCCTGCTCTTTGTCCATATAAATCCTAGTTGTAGAAACTTAGGTTGGACTGGCCAGCCCATGTGGTGCTGCTGATACCTGCTCCATGTGCGTTGCCTTGTCAGAATCTGTAATGTTTGGCAGCGTCTTTAGGCCCCTGGGTTAACTCAGAAAATGCTGTGATCCCTGCTGACTCCCTTCCTGGAGTCCATACGTGGGTCCTCAGTGTGCTGTGGCTCAGCACCTTGGGTTTGTTTGCTGGGGCTTTAGCATACAACCTGAAATGTCATTTTTCTGCATGGGGGGCTGCTCCTTGGTGCTGTGAGCTGGACTTGCCCCTTGCACACTGACCTTGTGCTCTGCTTCTTGCCAACATTTGCCCTGCCCCTGTTTTTTGGCTGCTTTTGCCCCTGGTCTGGCTGGGGTTGGAGCTGAGGAGGGAGAGGTGGGAGCTGTGGAAAGGCAGGGGTTTCCACAGCACCAGTTTATACTGGCTTAAACCGTTTTTCTGGGAAAACCACTTAGCCCAAAGTCTTACCAACACCTAAGGGAGGGTGCTTCACCCCTCCTTGCTGATAAATGCCTTCAAGTGTATTGTCAGCGATGGGCTGGGATCCTTGTGAGCTTTTCTCTATACACTACAATGGAGTGGCTGATACTGAGGCTTTCCCCGTCCCTTTAGGGCATCCAGCTGCTCCAAGAAGCTGTCCCACCCTGTAGAAAAGAGGGCAAAGAGAAGAAACTGCTTCTTCCTGGGTCGAAACAAGTCTTTTGGGAACACCGGTACTGCCCGTGTCCTGCCAGCCTCCGTGCAGCTTTGCTTGCCCCTTCTTTGGCTGGCCACGCTTGGCTCTGCCTGCTGGGCAGGAGAAGCTGAGAAACCTCGGGAGCTATTGGGTTTCTGCTGGCAGCGTTGCAGGCGTGCAGCTGTGGTCTGTTGCTTTCCCCGTCTTTTGCAGAGTCACGGTGATTAGTGCGGGCTGGGATATAAGCCGAGCCTCTGGTTGTGTGCTGGATTTTGGAGAACTTTTGGTTTTTTAAAGCTTTTTAAGCAAGGGAAGTAATTAATCCTAGGGGAGCATGACCTGCCTTGAGCTCCACCTTTTCATGCAAGCTTGCGTGCCAGTAAGACTTGAGCTGGTTGAAATGCTGTAGGTGGGGCTTTTTCCACACCTCCTGAACTCTGGATTTGCTACAAATGGAGAAAGAGCTCCAGACCTGTCTAATGTCCAAGAGATAATGCACAACAGCTCTGTGCCTGCATCTCTGGCTGGCTTGAAGTCTTGCTCATGTGAAGTCTCTGTTAGTGATATTGGGCCTCCTTAAGTCAATTTAAGCTTCTTTGGATCCCATCCAAAGAAGGGGAAGTAGGTTGAAAACTGGAAGTATGCAAGAGTCTGCAGGTAGCTCTGAGTGGGTGGGCGATTGAGCTGATGATAAACAGAGATGTACATCACAGAGCGTTCTCTGAGGAGGTAACACAATTGCACCCATCCACCCTCAGCCTGCAGCACCTTTCAGCAGTGTGTCTCTGTTGTGGATGAGATGGTAGGGATCCTTCTTAAACCAGACCATAAGCAGAGAAAGTCCAGGGCTAAGCTGTGGTTGAAGTGTGATCCTCTTCAGCGTATGCTGTCAGGCTCACCCGTCTTTCAGGCACCTTGCTGGACTCTCACAGGCAGTTGTATGCTCTGTTTTGGAGGGCAGGTTTTATCATACTGTAGGAACTGCTGCTGTGCTCCATGCCTTGGCCGCCGGTGCATCCCTACTGTTTACTAACAATACCATTGGCAGCAAACCCATGCTTTTACTGTGCGGCTTCCTTGGGAGATGTTATCTTGAGGTTGTTTCAGCTTCTTCCTCTGTGGTATTGTCTGAAGCTCCCAGCTTTCCGGCAGGAGAGGGTGCATGGTGTGCCAGCGACTGGCAGTGAGTGTGCATTGAACACCCTCAGATTCAGACCATGGGGGGAATTTAGCAAGCACATGTCCTTTAAGGAGAGGGCCAGTTGCTTAAAATCCCTTAGCCGCAGACAGTGGTCGTGCCCTCGCTGGTGTGGCGTGTTCCCTTCCTTGCCTGCAGCATGCTAAGATGATGTGTGTGGGCAATGCACCTCTGGGCAAGGTTCCTCTTGCATGTGTTTATAATGTGGAGTCTACTGGGAAAAGCAGACAGCCCTTCTGCCGAGCCCCCAGTAACAGATCTCCTCCGTCTCTCTTTGATTTGCAGAACAATCAAGTTCTTGGGATTGGAAGTGGTTCTACGATTGTCCATGCGGTGCATCGATTAGGTAGGATGCTCCCCTTCATGTTCCTCTCACCGCAGAAAGTACCCTTGTCTGGCTGCCCCAACTACTTGAAAAACACACTAAATCATCTGGATGCTGACTTAGAGCTAACGCTTCGGGTCTGTTCACCGACTGCTGTGTCTGCCTTGAAGCTGAAGGTTAAAACTGGGTCTTATACTCCAGATTTATTGCATAGAGAGTCCTGAGGAGGTAATGATTTGCCACCTGTTCTCCCCATACAGGCGGGCAAAGTGCTTTACTGGCACCCACCGCAAACTGGATCTAAACCCCTCCGTTTTGTTCCAGCTCTGCTTAGTCCTGACGTGCTTTGTGGCTTTGGGCCACGCAGCTGCTCTGCTTCCGTTAACCCCTTTGGATGCGGCTGGAGCTGCTTGCTCCAATCCACGTTATTCACACTGAGGGTCCTGCTGAAGTGTAATGAAAACAAGGAATGTGAAATCCTGCTGCATTTTTTAATGTACCCTACGGCTAGGTTTATCTGCTTGCCCCAGGTGCGAGTTTACACAAGGTGTGATTCAGGAAATTTCAGCAAAATATTCAGTGAGGCAGTGAGAGTAATTATCCTCATGCCTCGTTACAGAGGGTGCAGAGGTTTAAAATTTCCTTTGCCAGGGCAGTCTCGGCCCTAAGGCAGATCTGCTTGTGGAGGTGCTGTACCTTGTCCTGCTTTGCTGTCCTTGGATGCAAAACAGAGCAGCCGTGTGTGAGGGGTCGGGAGTGCAGCATCAGCCCTCTCCTTCATGGGGGTCTTGCTGGAATCCAAAGCAGGACATTCATTTGGAAGCAGAGTTCAGTGTGTCCCAATTGAAGGCTGGGAAGTCCCCTGGTGACTTCCAGCTCCCTTGGGCAGAGCTGTCCCCCAGACCACCAGGGGCGAGTGGGGCTGAGGTCTGGGCACGTTGCCGTGCTTCGCTTCCCGGGGGAATGGCAGGGATGGTGCTGTGCCTGCCCCTTGGCACCCACCTCACCCCACACACTCATCTGGGAGCTGGCTTGGGAGCTGTGGGTCAGCTTTCTGGGTTGGGCTCAGTATTGCAGCCACTCCTGTCTGTGAGACAGAATCGGTCTCTAAATAAATAGGTACAGTATTTAGAGTGCATTGCCCGTTCCAGGCTGCAAAGTCTGAATTTTCATGTCTACTGAATGCATTAGCACTGGGATGTGGGTTTCCTTGAAGCATGTAGCCTGTGTGCTCGCGCTGGTGCAAGAGCTATTGCTGGCTCTTGGGCTGTTGGCTTATGCCTAAGTAGTGTAATTACTAAAATAACATTTTGTCCATAATGATATCTTAGTAATAGATTTTAGTCATTTGAGGTTAACCTGGGGGAGGAAATATTTCCTTCCATTTAATGGAATAGTGTATTTTATTAGTCCTTTCCCTGCCATATATTTAAATGTTCTATAATAAATTAATGTGATGTCCCTAAGGCAACAAGCCAGAAAACCTTTCAGACAGCTGCTGAAGCTTTCTGTTTACAAGCAAAACCTGTCTAATGGAGTGAGAGAGGGGAGTGGGGCTAATTTCCCAGGTGACTATTTGCTGACGAGGCTCCTCTGCTGCTGGAGACACAAAGGTTAATGGCTTGTGGTGTCTTGGGCTGAGCCAGGGTGGGTGTTCAAACATTTCTGACTGTAGAAACTGAGCCTTAGCCTATGCAGGGTGGCACCTGTTTGCGTTTGAGCGTGACTGAGCTATTTGCAAGCCAAGCAAGTAATTGCAGTGATTCAAAGGGGCTGCTCTGAACTGAGATTTCTTAAAGTGAAAGTTGGTGAGTTTTTTCCCTTCTGCAATGAACAAACTGAGGCTTCTGCTTTTTTTTTTTTCCTACAGCTGAGCGGGTTAGAGAGGAAAACTTAACGATTGTCTGCATCCCTACATCTTTTCAGGTAAGCACGTTCCTCCTTTGCTTTCTGCTAGCCCAAACAGTCACGCAGGGGATCTTCCCTTTGGCTGTGGGAGGCAACCACACTGCTCTTTCGACTGGCTCACTGTGGGTGTGAGTTAGCTGAGAGCACTGGTGAGAGCAGCCGAGGTGCAGCCTGCTGATGGACCTCATGAAGCCAGTGGTGATGGTGCTGTGTGACCCTGATGTGAGCTGCAGGGATGCCATAGTGCTAGGAGGCGTGTTTTGAACCAGTGTGGTAACGCTGGTTGTGTCAGTGTCAGTGTGTGGCTTGCTCTGGATCCCACTTACAGAAAAATACTGTTGACAGTGGTGAACCAGACTCATCATGCAAAACTCATTGGAGACACTTACTGTCTGTTGATTCTGTATCAACCCCTTAAGCTGTAAAAAAACATGCTGCAAGCAATAATAGCAAGCTTATGTGTTTTCAGGAGGACCTTGAAATGCATCAACTGGCTTTTACAAGAAATTGCAGAAGAGAAATCAGCTTAATCTTCCCTTTGCTGCACAGCTTTTGCAGGGATTGGTTCACACCAAGCTAGCTGTTGAGAGGTTTGCAGGGAGAGGGAGAACGTGGCTTGGTGGTGAAACACAGAGCTGCTGAGGAAGCTTTTGAGCTTCCATGCCTTCAGGCAACTGGCTTTGGTCTCTCTGCCTCTATTCCCTGAGGTGGGAATGCTCCTCAAAGGAGCAGCTGCCACCTTGTCCCCTTTGGGCAGGGAGAAGTGACATGTTGGGGACCATCCATGGGGTTTTTGAGGCTGGGTGGCAATGCCCCAGTCTAGGAATTGGGTATGTGTCCTCACGGTCCAGGTCTGGACCTTGGGATTGTAATTCTGTCACAACTTTTTAATCAAGCAGTAAGCCAGGCTGTGCAGAGTCCGTCCTTCAGGGTTTTCAAGTCTTGAGTGGGGTAAAGCCCTGAGCGATCTGTAGCTGGCTCTGCTTTGACCCTGGGGTTGGATGGAGGCCACCCTGAATTATCCTGAAGTCTTATGAAAACTTAACATCCTCCTATCCTGCAGATGTTCTTTAAGTGGGGCAATGGGACTCTCTCTTTTCCCAGCTGTTGCAAGCAACCAGTGGCCAACTGGGATAGAATACAAGCTTCTGCAAAGGGCAAAAAGTAAAAGCTAGATTTTTTTTTTTTTAACCTATATCATATATATTCTGCTGCGTATAGACTGTGATGAGAGTCTTGTCTTTGGTCTATCTAAAATGATCCTCATCTTGAGATACCATGTCCCATTTGAACCTAGGAAAAGTGCTCCGAGTTTAGTCATTAGCTCTCAGAGAAAATATTGATAAAACTCTCATAGTGGGCTGGAGTCTGTCCTGCCTTGAAATGTCGGGTTAGTTTGTGTAACTCTACGGAGTTTCTTACTAGTAAAACAAAAAGGTTCCTGTTAAAGGGAAGAGAGAGACCGTACACCTGCAGGAGCCCAAAGCCCCCAGATTCGGGGCTGCCTTGTATCTCTTGCAGTCTCTTAGACCTCAGCCGATCCCAAGTGAAGCATTCCCAGGTCAGCAAAACGGCATCTTATTTTTGCTACGTACAGGTGTAAATGGCTGCCTCAGGTCTCTGGCAAGGAAGAATTGGTTTCAGTGGGCTTTTATTCTCCTCCCTTCCCTGTTGTCAGGTTGAGTTATTCCATCACCATCAGTAAAGCTAGAGCCGGGGTAAGTATCTGTCCCTTGGCTTTTGCGTTGTTTCTTCTTTTCACCCGGACGTGTGCCGAGAGCACGGAGCGAGACCGTTCCTGGCGAGTGCCGCGCAGTTACTGCCACTTTCCCCCCGTTGGTGGGACCTCTGCTTGTGATTCCTGCTGGCCTGCTCCCATCGCCTCGCAAGCAGAGCCTGACGAGGGCCACCTTCTTTCCACACTGCTGACTCTAAGCCTGTTGAGGATCTGGCCTGCATGTGCAGCACAGTGGTTTTCAATGCTTTCAGTTCCCGGATCCCTGAAATTTCTTTATGTGGGCACCACGTAATGACTGTAAACCCACTGATTATTACTCTCTTTATTTTGTGAGTCCTTAGGGCAATCTTAGTGCACAGATCAAGAACCCACAGCCCATGGATGTTAAAACTGCATGCTATGAAATGCCACAATAAAAGATTAAAATCATATCTCATTACCAGGATTACCACCTGCTAACTCTTTTTAATGTTTCTGGGATGCCAATACATGCAACTGAGACATGTTGTTAGTGGTTATAATTCAGGGGAATCAGTTGATTGGGGCTATAGCAGTAGGGTTTCTTGGTCTAGCTACAGCACAGTAGAAGTTGAGACTTGAGCAGAGTCTATGCAAGGAGGGACTCTCACTCAGGTGATGATTTGTAACAAAGAAAATCCAACTGATTCGAGGTTCTCTAAGCTTGAACTCCTGTTTGAGCTGTCAGAGTGAGTGGAGGGTGACTCTGGGTGCTCTGTGTTGTGTTGCCACTAGAGGGAAATACACTTCTGTAGAAGTGGATGAGAGCTGCTGAACGGCTGTTTCAGACAGTTTTCCACACTTCCTCCATGAGTTGAGCTTTTTTTTTTGCATTTTTTTTTAGTTTGTTTACTTACTTCCAATATGAAAAATATGTTCTTTGTTAGTCCCACGTTGCTATCATGTAAATATTTCATGTTCTTGCTCCTGTTTTTCAGCTGAAGGAAATCAGAGGGGCTGGATTGGTACGGGGGAGAATGATGTCCAAGCTGAAACAGCACAGGACTCAAAAATCCCATGTCTGCTCTAATGCTTAGATACAAGTGATTCCCACCAAGCTGATGGGACCTTTTGCTATTTAGTATGGAGACACCTGAACCCAGGAGTCCTGTTGCACCATCTGAGCATTTTAGTTCAAATCAGCAGCAGGGGTTTTCTTTCGATTAAAATAATCTGGTCTGGAAGCATCATTTTTTTTCTTGGCCATGTGTTCCCTCTGCTGGCTGCAGCCTCTCCACCAGCTCAGGGTGAGGCAGTGGAGCTCTCCCAGGGGGATGCCATCCTTTCCACAGCTGGTGGAATGACACCACAAGCCTGTGTTCCTTTCCTGCTGCTGTTAAATGGTGTTTGCTGTGTTCTTGGTGCACAGGCCCGTCAGCTGATCCTGCAGAACGGCTTAACACTAAGTGACTTGGACCGACATCCAGAGGTAAGTGGCACCGTAGAGGCAAGACCTCACCCGACCTTCCCTTAGCCTGGTTTTTCACAAAGTGTCAGGCTCCTTTATCTTCCCCTGAGGCTGAGTTTAGGTAGCCACGCTGCGCAACGTGAGCGAGAACTAGCTTAGTTGATTTTTTTCCACCAAGCCTTAGTCTTGTCTTGGTGTTTGTCCCTTTAGACGGCAAGTAGCCTGACGAGTTGTGTTTCCTCCAGGTGCTTGGCATCTCTTCCAGGCTGAGACTTGCTGTCCTGAGGCAGCCATATCATGTTGCTGAAGTGTCACTGAGATTTTTCCCTAGGAGCTCCTTGCTTGTGCGCTGGTCCTTAAGTGACACCACTGGAGGCTAAAGTGATGTGTCCTGCAGGCCAGCCATTGGTTTTGGCTTTTCTTTCTCTTGCTCTCACATGCCTGTGGTTTGGTGGGGGCTGGTATCCTTGGGTGGCTGATCCAGATGCTCGTCTCTGGTCAGGCTGGCACCTGGCTGCTTGGGACCTGACGCTCTCCTGAGCTGCACCAAGAGCAGTGCCTGGATGCTGCATGGGAGAAGTTTCCACACCAAGTTTCTCCTCTTCCTACAGCTCGATGTTGCCATCGATGGAGCGGATGAAGTGGACACTGACCTCAACCTTATCAAAGGTGGCGGGTGAGCCTTGCTGTCCATCTGTCTCTGTGGGGTGCTAGTGATGGTGGCCTCTAAGCATCCTTTTCTGCCTGCGGATGTCTATGGGATGGGCTGGAGAGGCTGATGGGATTCTGTGCAGGGCCCAGTGTCCACCTGCAGTGGGAGATCACTCTTGACCAAGAGTGTGTGCAAGGGACAAGGATAAACTGATGGGGCAGGGAAAGAGCCCTTATGTGGGCCAACAGTAGCACTAAAACCAGCAAGAGATGGTGGAGAGGATTGGACTTTAGGACCATCAGGCAGGCTGAGGAACAGTCTGGTTTCTGATTTTTATGTTATTTTTTTCCTCCTTGCAGTGGTTGCTTGACGCAGGAGAAGATAGTTGCAGGATATGCAAAATGTTTCATCGTTATTGCTGACTACAGGTAAAAATATTACTGTTCATTATAACTGTGTCCCGTAGGAGAATTTGGATGGTCCTGTGTTAGGCCATTATTGGCCTTCCAGTGGGTCAGGGAAGTGAGCAGGAATAGGTGGAAATGAGCCTGACTCCCAGTGCTTCAGCAATTAAATTTAGCTCTTTTTTCTTAATTTTCAACTCAGCAGGCCTGCTTAGGAGTCAGCAGAGCTTGTGGGGAAATGGCTGCTCTGTTCTTTGAGCTCAGTGATTGTCAACACAGAATAAATTTCCCCTTCTGTACATACAGCCGCAGGGCTATGGAAAAAACAACTCGTGTCCTGCTTGTCCAAAACATGTCAAAACAGGGCTTAGGAGTGAATAGAGCGTTGTACATTAAACTGGTTCTTCCTACGTGTGTGCACATCTGAACTGACCGCTTTGCCCTCCAGGGCCTTCGCCTGAGGGGTTTGCAAGAGGTAATGTGATGAGTGCATTGTGTTAATGATCTTAGCAATGCAGTGTCTGATGCCAATCCCACCTCAAACTGTGTCCTCAGGAAAAAATCAAGGAGCCTTGGGGAGCAGTGGAAGAAGGGAATTCCTATCGAAGTCATCCCCATGGCTTACGTCCCCGTCACCAGAGCCCTGACCAAAAACTTTGGGGGTGCTGCAGAGCTGCGGATGGCCGTTAGCAAAGCGGTACGTGTTGCTGACCAGACCCACATCCCCAGAGGAGCCGTCTGAATGTGGGCAAACAGAGGACCTGAGGTCTGGCCTTTCCTCTCATTAAATCTGGGCTTTCACTCCTGCGAGTGGCATCTTGTGTAATTCCCTCTAATGATGCTTTGGTTGATGAACTGTTCGTTGAGGGGTCAGTGCTGCTTGTGGAAAACCTCTCTGGTTTATGTCTCCTAAAGCAAGCAGGGAGAAGGAGGGATTGCCAGCCTGGGTCTGACCTGCTGCTCTGTGGGGATGTTTCGGGGCTGGAGGGCAGTCTGCGCTGCTGGAGAGGGTCTCAAGTTGTGTGGGTCTCAAGTTGTGTGGGCAGCTCATGCTCCATCCCAGGCTCCTCTGTACCACACAGAGCCAGAGCTGGACTAAATTTAAACTGGAGATACCTTGTCTCTGCTGCCACTGGCCTACCCTGACTTGGGCAGCGGGGCTTTGCCAAGCCCATGTTGCATGGCAAGGGAAGAGGAGAGCTATCTGCAGCAATGGCTTGGAGTTAATGCCTGAAGGCTGAATACATGTTTTTAATGTGTCTAATCCCAAGAAGTTTTAGGGACTACATTTGGGTGCCTGAGAATAGCAAACCAGTCATTCTGTGTGAAGCTGAGACCAGCCTCACTCAGGGAATGCACATCGGTGCTGCTCCAGCACAAGCCTTGTCCTTGGAAGATGCTGGTCCCTCTTAGTGTGTGTGGTTGCACACCCTGCTCCATGCCACGGAAACACTTTATCCTCAGCCCCAGCTGCCTCTCTTCTGCTGGAAGGACACAACTGCTCCTTCTGTTGAGCTTGAGAGAGTGCTGGTCTAGGATGCTGAAGGCCAGCAATTCTTCAACTCCAGAACCTCCCCATGGCATCCAGCAGCATGCTTTTATCACTGGAGTGGAGGGGGTTCTTATTTTGGCTTCAATTGCCTTTTTAGGACATTAATCTAGCTTTACTCTTATGAAAAGGATCCCCTGTTGCAGTGATAAAATTACATTGTTGTTTCCAGCTTCTGCATGATGATCAGTGTGCAGGAAAATGAGGAAAAAGCAGTTCCCTTGGGTGATGGTTTTACTTACAGGCCTATTGTGGACTGCCCTGATTTACTTGAATGCTGACTCTCTCTAAACCATTGCAGCAGGGATGGCTGGTTCGGGTGAGGGCTGTGACAGTCCCTGGCTGTGCTGGGTAGAGAAGGAGCTCACTGTGCTGACAAATGTATTTGCTTCCCAGGGCCCTGTGGTGACAGACAATGGGAACTTCATCCTGGACTGGAAGTTTGACAAGGTTCATGAATGGAGTGAAGTGAACACTGCTATAAAAATGATACCAGGTAATGTCTGTGATTTTAAAAACAAAACAAAACAAACCACCAAACAACCAAAAAACCACAAACCAAAAGCTGGCTAAGGCTTGGTCCATGCTACATAAACCTGACTGTGGGGAGGTGTCCTGTGGATAGGAGGAAATGTGTGTGCCAAAAGGTGGCTAAGGCTTGGTCCATGCTACATAAACCTGACTGTGGGGAGGTGTCCTGTGGATAGGAGGAAATGTGTGTGTGTGTTCATTGCCCCTCTTAAGGGTCCCTACATTTGTTTCTTCTTCGGGGATCTATCAGCTGAATTAGTACAACTATACCCAAGTAGCATTCCTGTATGGTGGTGAAAACCAGGGTGACACCAGGTTGATTTCACACACTGTTTTCCACTAGGCATGTGAATTCTGTGCTCTTCCTTACTCTCCTTGTGCCCTGCTAGAGAGGGGCTTTTAATGGAAACGTTGATGGACTGTGGAGTGAGGGTTTGCACTGAAATACAGTATTTTCCAGAAGCTGCTTACAGCTCTGCATCCCATTACTGTTGTGTGGTCCTACAGGCTCACCTTGCTGTGAAGGCACAGCTATTGCTGTGCAAGAGAGAGGCAGTGGCTGATAGCACTGTTTGCAAACAAAACAGCCTCTCTGCAGAACTCCTGCCTTGCATGAGACCTGCCGCCCAGGCCAGAGCTGCTCCTGGATGATCCCAGTCTGCCCAGGGGCAGTGGCACTTGCTGGACTTCAGGGAAGCAGCAGATAGACTGGCTCAACCCCATCTGGATATCTTGTCTGGTTGCCTTGGCAAAGTCTGCTCTTGAATCTGGTCAGCTTTTGAACATGTATTGTTGTATCTTTTATCTTTGAGTTTACCCCAGGTCGCTGCCTGCCCCTGAAGTCTGTAACACAACTGCCTTCGCTGTTTGTGCATTGTCAGAGCAGGATGGGATCCTGTTGCACAAACCTCCATGTCCCCACAAAGCAGCAGTATATTGTCCTGGCATCACAATTAAAACATGAGAGCAGGCAGAGGCCGTGAGTGTAGGCTGAGTGAATAGTCACTAGAAACTTCCAGTTGCTTCTGTTCAGTGCCTTTGCTTCCCTCAATGCTGCTTATATATATATATACTGCATATATATATATATACTGCAAATATATCCATTTTCTTTTTTTCTTGCTCTAGGAGCATACTGCTGGGATGCTCCCTCTGCCTTGGCTTATCCGGGTGTCTTTGCTGTCTGAGTAATAACTGGCACTTGCTGGCAGTCAGCAGTAGATGGCAGGTTTGGATCTTCAGCAGGAGCAGTGACCACAGCTGGTCTGGGCTGTCCCTGGGGCAGCGCTCTGTATCCTAACGCGGTTGCTGCCCATTGCCATACAAATGTCCGTATCATTAGAGCTGTTTCTGTGCAAGAGAGAAACCCTGGCTGGTCACACTGTTCACAAACAAAGCAGCCTCTCTGCAAGGACTTCTGCCTTGCATCTCCTGTGGTTGAGGGATGAATGGTTAATGACGGGACCCATTCCATCATGTTGGTGTGGAGATGGTCTCAGCACTACTTGCTGCTCAGAAACAGACCTGCTAAGGGGAGAAGAGTATCTTCCCTACCCAGAAATGGATGAGCAGAACTGTTAAAGCCTAAATACAGTGGGACAGTAGGGCTCTGGCTTGTGGTAGCCCTTGTCCTCCATTTCTTTCTACCTTTCTGGCCTTTGGCTGTGCCTAAGTGATCACTATGAAATTAGGAGCACCCCATAATTAAATGCAACCAAAAGCACATTTGCAAACAAGCTACAAATTGCAGAGATAGCATCAAATCTGCTGTGTCTTAACATTTGAACAAGCGTTATCCAGCTGTTCTCTAACAGGATAGTTTTTTCAGATGTGCTTAAAGGCAAAGTGACTAAGCCTGTGGCTGCCTGTGGCTTCCTCTTGTTCCTGTGGGTCATGGCTGAAAATGCCACGCTTGTGATTGTGTGTTGTGATTGTGTTAGTGTAATGGTGGTGGCTGGGGTGGTGTGAACGTTGGGGGAGCTTTCGGAGCTGTTTCTCACTCTGGAGAGAGCTTTCTCTTTGGGTGGCCACATGGAGAAGACTTCCTGGAGGCTCCCTGTGCAGCTGATGCAACATCACCCAGGCTGGACACCTCTCTCCAAACCTCTGATGGAGACATTGGTGCCTCTTAATGAACAAAAATAATGGTGAGAGCAGAGGATTTGAGGAATGGGGTGGCTCTGGCATTAACCAGCACGTGAACTCTTGTTCCCCAGGTGTGGTGGAGACGGGGCTGTTCATCGACATGGCAGAGGTGGTGTACTTTGGCATGGAGGACGGCTCGGTGAGCGTGCGGGAGAAGCAGCCTCGCTGACGGCAGCCTGCTGCCTGCTCTGCTTCGCCTTCGGCCAGTTCGATTCAGCTGTTGTAACGGTGCCAACCTGATGTTTTGCCTTAACCAGCAGCGGCTGTCAAAGAAGACGGATGGGAAGTTGATCAGAATCCGCTGATGTGATACTGAATGTCTTTTTTTAAAAACTAAAAAAAAAAAAATAACATTATATCCTATTTCTATATATATATATATTTTTACTTTACAGGAATGTTGTCTTTTTTTAAAGAATCGTTTAAACAAATTGCTTTAACATTTTTATTTTATTTTGTAAGAAATACTTACCAAAAAAGAATACTCCTTGATTTGTGTTTTTGGGTGTTTCTTTTTTCTTTTTTTGAACAGAACTTGAACCCTTCTGGTTGCTCATAGTGCTTAGTGATTGAGGTCAGAAATACAATCCTAATGCATTGTTCCTAACCGCCCTGGCTGGGAGGGTGATGCACATAACGGGAGCGCATCCAGTCGGGACCTGCTGATGCCTTATTTGGAACCTTTTTGGTTCAGTATTTTATGCCTTTTATTTTTCTATACCACTGTTTTTTAATAGTTCAGGATGTCTAGTTGTCCTCCGTGCACATGACAATTCTCTGAGCCTAGGGTGGTCTCTACATCCCTCTGTCAGGGACACTAATAAGGGCCTTTTCTGGGCTTCTGTATGGAGAAGATGCTCATCCTTTGAGCCAAATTCTGCTCTCCAGTAATTCAGTACCTCTGATTAAAGTCTTTTCCTGTAGCTGGAGATGTTCAGGACTTCGTCCTTGTAAACCAATAGCGGGATGGGTCACCGATGAAGTTTGCAGAAGCATATTTGAGCAGCTCAGGGCAGCGTGGAATATTGTTCAGTGGCAACTTCCTTGATTTGGAATGAAGGTTAATTATCTCCCCTTGCAGCTGGTTGATTTGTGGAAGGGTAGAGCAGAACGCACAGGAAAACTGAGTCTTCCTGCCTAAATTTTCCACATGTAGCAGGAGAGGGACACTCGTTCAGTTCTTGTTCTTGATGTATAGGTGCTTTGCATGGTTCTGGTTTCAAAATGCAAGCCCTTTCTGTGTTGTAGACACTGAAATAAAGAGCTGTTATACCAGATTTGGTGGTAATTTGGTTTTTAAAATAACTATTTATTTCATGAACAATGGGGCAGATCATTGTCAGACTAACTCCTGCTGCAGTTTTCCCCCTACAAGGGCCCTTCACCCCTGTCAAATTCACCCTTCTGCATTTGATTTCTTTTTACTTACTGTAAATACATTATATTATTTTAAATTAACATGTTTATCTAATCAAGACTTGTTGCAGTACTTGTCTTGAGTACTTGCATGTCTAAAACTTGTGCATTTAAATACAGCTTTTTTTTTTTTAACAAAAAGGAACTATTTTTATGTCTTTAAATCTTCCCCTTCTTGCACATCTATTCTGTTAATTCTGCAGCACTTGTTCTGAGCAAGCTGGCTGTCATCCAGCCAACAACCTGTTGGAAACCCTGGAATATCTCTTCCCGCAAACCTGATGCTGCAGAAGCCCTTTGCAAAAACCCTAGTTCTTGCCATGGGCTGTTTTCAGATGCGTCTTGGGCTCCTAATGTAATCCTAGATAAACAGAGAGCAATCGAGCAAAGCTTTGTGCCCAAGCGCCTTCTCACTCAGCATGAGTCTGGAAATGAGATTAGCAGGAGCAAATGTTGCTGTTGACTCTCCTCTCTCTCTGAAATCAAACAGCTCCTTCTCAAAAAGCCAATAAAACCATTACTGCACCATTACTTTCTGGCCCTGGACCAGACGTGATCTCATTCAGCTTTGTGCTTAGCAGGGGCTTGTTAAATCAAAGTGTGAAGGTGGCAGGTCTGGCTCCTGAGCTTCTCTGGGTGCGTGGGATGCAGGTAGCACTGGTGGGTGCTTTTGCAACAGATGCCCTTGCTGGGGTGGGACTTCGAGTGGCTCTTGGGCTGTGGGTTATGGGTCCAGAGTTCCAGAGATGGAATTAAAATCTCTGAAGTGCTGGAAAAACTTTGGTGTCTGAGCAGTTCTGGAGCCTTTGGGCAGATTTCCTTCATGCAGATTCCCCCAGCTTGTATTTTCAGACTTTCATTTTCCAAGATGTTCTTCAAAAGAGCCTTAAGAAGCCTTTAGAAATGGGGCCGCCACCCCTATCCTGCCCCACTCCCTTGCAGCACTGAAGAAGAGCAGAGACATGTTTAGAAGCTGGCATTGCAAAAAAGACAAAAATAAATACCAAAAGCAAAGGGAAGGAGGTGTCCTTTTAAAGCCCAAGGCAGGGTGGTTGTGGCTACTGAGGGTCCTGTTCCCCACTACTAACCACAGTGAGACGATGCAGGCCCAGCCCCTGCGCCCAAAGCCTGGCGTCGCCTGGTGGACCACGCGCAGTGGGTAATGCACAACTGATTCACCATTAGCGCTGAATTATGGATTAACTCGGCCCTGGAGAAAACAAATGTTTCAGGAAAGAGCAACAGCAGCACTAAAATTAATGAGCAAGAGGGGTAATGAAACCCTAGTCCCACCCCCCCCAAAAAATAAGCAATATAAATATAATGAGAGTGCTTCAGATTCAATTTAATTAACCTTTGGTTAATAGGTTAAATAATTAAGCTGAATTAATTAAACTAAGTAGAAAGAAATTAAGTGTTTAGTTAAACTGAATCACCTTGTTCCACCTTATAAAGCAAGTATTACTGTCTGTCAGGTTTTTAATATTGTCACTGTATCTCATCCAGATTTATGATCTGACACAATTATTATGCTGAGAAATGTGACATAAAAAGAGATGAAAATAATTAAGCAGGCAGCATAGACCAAACTAAATGATTATAGCCAGTGATAGGGAGAAAATGAGCACAATATAACTAGGGAGAAAAATTAGCTGTAATGAATATTAGTAAGCTGTAACAAGTATTAATATCTTTTAACTATAAAGCCAGATCCATCTTGTAACCAGGGAAAACCTTCCCATTACTTTTCTGGATAAAGTTAGTTAAGTCTGGACAAACTTTTAATTCAGGTGGTTTTAACCAAAAATTGTGTAGTGACGTTGGCTTTAGTCCGGCTGCACCAGGAAAGGAGGAGGAAAAGGAAAGAAGTCCTCATTTTCAAAGTGATTTTTCAAATTTATCAAGCCTTGTGAATCCTCCAAAACTTCTTTGCAATCTTTTTTTATTCAGTACATTACCAAAAAGATTATGCATTTCAGCTTGAAGATGAACTTAAAAGACCTATGAACTGCCATTTTTTGTACTAGAGCTTCTAAAGTTTACTCATTTCAACTTAAATGTGAGTTGTGTCATCCCTACATCTCATCAGGGTCTGAACTGTTAAAAAGCCCCTATATAATTACAGAACTTGACAGATCAGCTATTTAGATGTCTTGAGTCACGTGTAGGCTTTATCTCCTGACAGAGCACTATAAATTACCATGAAATTCCCTAATGAAAATTTTTCTGCAGAAGCATCTTTGTAACATCATCTCTGTAAGAAAACTGGTATCAGCTATTTATTGTTTTCGGTTCAGTAGACTTTTCCTGTTTGTATTTTTACAGCTACTGACATAAACATCTTTTAAACCCCCTTAATTACACTTACAGCCTCGTGAAAATAATGTTAAATCATTGAGTTAACTCTAGTGAGGAAAACAGAGAAGGATCAGTGACTTGGCTTTGACTATAAGAAATCACATAAACTTTTTTTAATGAAAAAAGACGTTTAAAAGAATGTCTTAGTGTAAGATAAGTTTTCTAACATAGATCATCAATCATGTTGCAAAATTAAATGCTAATGATGATTTATGTGGTTTCTGGAAGTCAATAGCAGAAAAATGAAATTCAGTGGAAGAAAAAAAATGACTATTCAGTCAACCATCTCATGTCTGTAAACCTCCCTGTAGTTTAATATCCAAGTTAATTTGGGGTGTCGAATTAGGAATATTTTAAATCATATTCATCTCATGCTGTATTGTTAAAAATACGTGCCATGTATCCGATCAAGCAAAAAAAGAAATCACAGAAGGTGCAGACTGAATGGTCCTTTTATTGTACACCTAATTCCCTCAGGGTGGTTTTCCAATGCAGGGTTAACTTAAAAAAATGTTAACATCAAGTATCCTTTCTACTGACAAATGTCCCACAGGTTTGTGTAATCTCTTACTGAAGCTATTACTGGAATGTCTTATAGATCAAAATCATTAATTAAACATTAATTCCCTTAAAACATTTTCAAAGCCTTAATTTCAGTAAGTTATTTCCCTGCCATAATGCACTGTCTTCTTGTAATCAGTATTTAATAACCTCTACAGTTTAATCCCAACGTAATGGATTTGGCAACGACAAATTGCCAAATCCAACAGCTCGCAACTAATGTACCAAAATCTTGTATAATTGAAGAGCAAACAGCTCTTTATTGTTTCTCTCTACTGAGATGGTCAACTGCAGGGACACCACTTCACGGGACAGGTTGGGTTGATGTGCTGGTACCTCCAATGCCCAGAGGCACCTGTCGGGCTTCATTTCCAGTTCCTCAGGTGCTCTGCCTGACCAACACCATTGCCTCAGCAGCAGCTAGACTGGCCAAGGAATGTCTGTCCCCTTTATAGCACTTTTAAAGCAAGTCAGCAAGAAATCTTTAGCAGATTATAGAAGAATCATTAGAAAAATCTTCTCTGCTCTCAGGATTGTCCAGCTGGCGGTGCCAGCAACGTTCTGCCAAAATCACATCAAAACATTATTCACAAGTTTGGTATTTTTTGATCTATCCTGCTTGGGAAATTTCTTTCTTTCCTTTACTGTATTAAATTAGTTTTGTGTCTTGTAAAAAAGATAGAACAGATATGATGTCTCTTTTCTGGAAGTCAGATGGGCATGTTTTTAAGCTCTCAGGCAGGCAGCATTTCACATGGGGGGTCATGTGCCGTTTCTATACACATTTTGTGTTTTACCACAACTCTTATACTTGGCTTCATAAAAGTGGTGCAGTCACTAAGTGCTTAATGTGAGTTCTTGGAGCTTATTTCAGTCATCCAGACTGGGAATATTTTGGTTAAAAAGGAACAAATAAGCTTAAGTCAATCAGTTACCACTTAGAAAACTTGAAATTTCTGCATTAGATAATACACTAAGCTCCAAACTGAATATTCAGTAAATGAGAGGGAAAAGAAACCTGATATGTTTCTAGTCTTCATTTAATTAATTTAAGAGAAATACGTTGCAACCAGTGTGAGAGGGAGTCCACGTTATGCAGTTACTCTGCAGTGGATGGCTGCCTTTCCCAAGAAACATTCAGTGCAGAAATTCATGCCCTAAGGCCTGTATTTACTGCTTGAGGAGTAAGTTAGATATTTTAGGGATGTCATTATTTACAGGATCAATATTGCTATTTAGCCAGACGGCTGGCCAAGCACGGCCAAATATTGTCTGCTATAATACATGTATCCGTCTATTGATCCATCTCTGCACCCATTTTGCTGATCAAACAGACAGCTACAGCAGGACTAGGAGCAACTTACTCCTAGTTTTACTGCATCAGTAATAGGATTTGTCTCACATAACTTCCCACTCAAAAGCTCTGTGAGCAGATAGCTCGAGCAAACGCGGAGCCCTTCGGAAAGAGCCAAATGGATTCAATCCATCTATTTTAGGCAGGGCCTATTACCTCCTGGGAGCACCTGCCCCAGACAAATGCAATCCACATCCCCTCCTGCCTCCCAGTCTCTCAACATCAGACAACCACAATAACACTTTTAGCAAAGTGTTGCATTACTTAAAGAAGAAAATGCAGTTTTAGTAGAGACGTGTCGAAGTGAAAAGGACGGAAACAAATTTCTCCCGAATTCAGAATATTCAGTGGAGGATACAGACGGGATTTTTGAGATCTGCTCCAGAAAATACACGGAGTACCTCATGTCAGTCCAGGCTGTTGTTTACTTGCTAGGAAAGTGTGACCTAGTAAAAGGCTTATACTGATCAGAGGGCGATGACCCACAGTTCCTCACCTCCACACAAAGCAAGAACAACTCCAGTGAGACAGGTGAAGCTAATGCAGAAATCAGTGTTAGCTGCAGATGGATCCAAACACAGAGAAGGAAGATGTTCAAGATTTTGAGTGAGATGTGGTATTAAAAATCCAGGTGATTCACAGAAAAAGCCCTCGTGACACATTTAGAGGGCTTGTTCTACAGCAAGGTATGCTCAAGGGGAGCAGGTGGGGTTTTGTGAGCAGAAAGGTCCCACAAAACCTTGGTGGGAGCAGGGTGTACTTTCTGGGAGCCAGCCAGGGCACAGCAGAAATGTCACAGTTGATTTTCGCAGAGTAAGACGGAGAGCAACACACTCAAATTTATGTTGTTTACATCCCTATCGAATGGATGGTGAAGCGTGGCTGTGCTGGGGAGAGGCTGTTTGTCCTCCCTGCATCCAGCACTTGCCACCGTATCAGTTCTGCCATCACCTTCACCACCCGTGCAGGTCTGATTTAATGGACTCCATTGCCAGCAGCCAGGTTGCTAACGAGCATTGCTGGGTTGTGACCAAACCTGACCAGCCATGGGGTTGCTTTTTTGTGATACAGTTCCAAGAAGACATGAGAGATGAGAGCTCTCAATTTTCACCTGGCAATACTAGTTGTCACCCCTGTTGATAAACAGATGGTTTGAAATCATCCTTGTTTCCTAGAAATGGGCAAGGACTCTCTATACAATACTTCCCTAATTTGTTTGGTCACAGAATCACAGAATCACAGGATCTTCTAGGTTGGAAGGGACCTTAAAGATCATCTTGTCCAACCATCAACCTAATTTTGACAAAAATAAACACCCACACAACAAACAAAAAGCAACACCATCACTAAACCATATCTTCCAGCACTACATCAATCCGTCTTTTGAACACCTCCAGGGATGGTGTCTCAACCACCTCCCTGGGCAGCCCATTCCAATGTCTGATAACCCTTTCAGTGAAAAATTTCTTCCTAATATCCAGCCTGAACCTCCCCTGGTGCAACGTGAGGTCATTTCATAAGGATGATGTAAATAACTGAGAAATTGGCCATTGTAAAACTTATCTTCTGAATGCCTTTGTGTGTATCACTGCAGAAGGTAGTGATACACACAAAGAAGGTAAGATTTTCTTATTAATGCACAAGTATATCCCACCAAAATTGTATTTTGTCACCTGCAGGTGTATGATCAGCAGTGTTTCGCTGTGGCCTTTTTCAGGACTTGGGCTTGTCTAGTTCCAAACCCGTGAATAATCCCAGTGGTTTTCAATATTGCAAGTATTTCTGTTTGGTGGTAAATGTCCCTGGGTGTTTCAGTGGAGTGTGAGAGCAGACAGCTACTACTCCTCTGCAGTACCCACTCAAGTGGTGTAACCAAGCTGAAACCCCACTGAGCTGAAAAAAGCCCCTTGCTCAGGAAAAGCACCCTGAACCTGCGTGCTTCCGATTGCCCCTCGGTGGGACATATCCTAGGGAAGTTGGAGAGTCTCCAGTGGGTTTCGTCTGTTACCCACAGGAGCTCTTATCCAAAGTTCATTCAAGGTAAAAGTCCCATTTATTTTTGTAGGCTTTTAAATCTTTTTCTTGTTAAATGCACTCAGCTTTCAGGAAAGGATGCTCAGGATATGAATGAATTTAGCTGAAGAATTTAAGTGGTGGGACAGAAAGTTCCTAGGCTATTCCATTTCATGTCCATATTAGTCAAATCAGGTTTTTCCTTGGTTTAATCCTTGCCTTGGATGCGGAGTAGGAGCAGCCAGACAAGCCAAGCCTGAAAGACCATCCTGGTGTGTGAACTAGGCTGGATGCTGATAGAAGGTGTGTGAGAAGCAACATGGAAAGCTCATAGCAGGTCTGTATGGGTGGCAGTGGGGCACTGTGCAGGTGTGAGCTGTGCATAACTGGTTTGCATGAATATTCATCAGCACCAGGCTGCAAGGAGATAGATGCCTGCAAGTTATCCTGGTGGACACATGGGAGTCTCCCTGCTCTCTGTGGGAACAGCAAAGGCGAATTAACACTCCTCAGCCCTGGACTGTTTAAAATGGACTCAATAAAAAGCAGCTGGTTGGTGCTGGAAGCAACATGTGCAGCGTTGCTGGGCAGGGATGCGAGGCTCCAGTCGGTGTTTGTTGAGAATGCAGATCTGATGCTGTTGAAACAATGGAAAGTTGAAGCTGTGCAAGGTTGGTATATATTGTATAAATACAGCACAGCACAAACATATCCACTGCTTTTTGTAAAGTGCAGTTTGTTCTGACAATCCCTTTTGTCTCCTTTTTTCTTTTTACTTTTAATTTTTTTTTTTTTTTTAACCTTCAGGGAATGCTTTAATAGCAATTTCACAGGAATTCAGTTTGGGTTTTGTTTGTGATAAATGTTGTCATTGGAGTGAAAAAGGAATCCACAGGAGCAATTACTGGTCATGACAGAGTGAATAAGTGAATTAATTATCTTCAGCTTTGTTATTATTTTCATGTGCATAATGATGACACAGGCTGATGCACTGACTACAGCGTCTTTAGAGGAGGAAGAAAAATTCTCTGAAAGCTTGTGGGAGATAATTAGTTTGAATATCCATCTGAAAAAAAGTGTATTTTTCTTGTGTGGTAACCTCAGCGCTAAATCCTGAGGATGAACAGGTTCCTACAGATGACACTAGAGGAGACAGAAATCAGAATATCCTGAGAAGTGGTGGAGAAGATTCCTCCCCGACCATCACATGCTCCTTTGCAATTATTTGCCTCTCTGCAGCAAGTTGCTAAAATAGGGTGGAGATACAGCCAAACTCTAGCAGTTTGGCACTATAATTAGCTCCTCTTGACAGAAACTGCTGCAGTTTGGCCTAATTATGTTTGGTTGATGTTTTTGCTATTTCTTAACTCTTTCAGTAGGAGGTGGCGGGTGTTCAGGAGTTCCATGACCAGCAAGCATCAATAACCACAACACCAAAAATGTCATATGTTAACTATAGAGAAAGAGATAGAAAAGTTACTTCCGACACCAAAATTATCAGAATATTGGAGAAAATAATATCCTTGTGGTCACTTTTATTTTCTGCCTTGAGCCAAGTGTTTTGTGTCTCTCTTCAAACCTCTTCTCCTCCCTGATTTTCTGCTGTAGCTTCAAAGAGCCAGGGAGTGCCTGCAAGTTTGACAGTTTCCTTCAGACTGAATAAATTGCACTTTTTTTGTGCCTGCCTGGTCCAGCTGGAGGACTTCAGAAGCTTATGAATTCGTTGCCAAAAAAAGGTCTGTCCTAAAGCATCTTTCTCTTCCTGAGGACGAAAACCTGGTTTTGCTTAGTTGGACGGTCATTGCTTTTGCTCTTCAGCTCAACCTGCAAAGGTCCTTCTACAAGGAAGGCCAAGGCCAAGTACAACAGCTCTGGGAGAAAAGTTAAACAGTGAAGCAGTTGTGACATCTAGTGGCTATTTGTGGCTATTTCGGGACAGAGAAAAACATACACTACAAATACAGCTATATATATGTGTGTGTGTGTGTGTCTATATATATATGACCACCTTGTCACCAACAGGAGAAGCCTTCATGACCAACCTGCACTTTTCCTCTATGATGGGGATGCAGGAAAAAAAATAATTCATCATTTTAGTCATGTGCTGACCCTAATCCCCATGGAGGAGGAGGCAGAGTTAGCCATCTACTGCTTTTCTCTGCTGCAACAGAGTTTGAAAGGTTTCCCAGAATCTAAGAATAGAAGAAATTTCATTAAAAGAGAGATCTGAATGTCATTAATTCTGTGGGTTTTCACCAGTGCCAATGCAACTTTAGGGATGAATAGAGAAACATATAATTAACAATGTTAAAAACTAAGAATAGGTATATTTAGTGAAAGCTGAGTGGGTGTGTGTGTTTGTTTGTGTGACATAATAAATGAAGATGTGACAGCAGCTCTTAAGAATACAGAGGCAGGTGGGATCTCACAGAGACCACAAAGTCTCAAGTGCTGCAACTGGAGTGACTTCACTGCTGGTGCTCTAAATTTGACTGCAAGTATGTGAAATGAGGATTATCCCCTGTGTATTTAGTTTAGACATTTGTCTACATTTTTTAGACACTCAATTTTAAACTAATCCTGAAGCAAGGAATTTCAGTGGAACATTAACTTGGTCCTGCCCAGTGACGCTACAGAGTCAGCAAGATTTCAGCAGAAGAAAAAAAGAAAACTCAAAGAAAAATCTTCATTTTACAAAGAAACTGGGTACTTTTTATGTTATCGGTTATTTTTTCAAGGACAAAGGTGACACACAAAATGCTTCCAGTTAGAGCAAAATACTTTTTTCTTTAGGTGCAAGACAAATCCTGCTAAGGGGTAAATCTAAATTTATATTTTATTCTGGGGTTCTTAAGTCTCCAGAAAAATAGTGGATAGAACTTCTGTTCCTCATCTATTCCACAATGCCTGAAAACAAAAGCAATTTTAGTACAAAAAAGTTCAGCAGATGGCATCCAATAAGCCATAGTTAAATGGGGTAATTTGTCAGCTCAGCATTTCTTAAGGCTTCAACTTACATTTGGAATTAAATAGGAGTTGCAACTGAGCTTTGCATTGTGCTTTCATATGTGTGTCCCCAAGGAAGGTAGGTAAGGAATATCCCCATGAGACTGCTAGAGGGAGAGGTTTATCAGCGGGGACAAATAAAAGCCACCAGCTTCTGCTCCAGGACCATACAGCCCAGCCAAGTGGTTGCCCTGAAGGTGTCCTAGCAATTTCCCCATGAATTACCAGATGATGAAAATGATGGGGGAACAAGAGAAGATGGAAGTAGCTGGATTTGCTGCTTTACATGGTGAAGAAGCTTGTTCCATGTGTCTTGCAACCTCTGGGGACAAAGGACCAGACCTGCTCTGTTACAGTCTGTGCTAGATTTAACTAGGTTGAAACCTTCTTATTTGATGTGGCTTTTGGGTGTGCAGAGGGAAGTTGTTCCCACTCCTTCCCACTCTCTCGTTTTCTGGTGCTGAAGAGAGGAGGAACCTCTCATTCCTGAGGAACCTCATGAGGAACCTCAGGAATGCTGGAGAGACAGAGGAATCAAAGTGGTTTAGGGTTGCTGAGGTCAAAGGGGAGGTGCTGATTTCAACCTCTGCAGCTCTGGCCCTTAGACATCAGGGATGCATCAGCTTTCAGCTTAGCTCATGCTGAGTTGCACCCCATGATCCTGAAGCCTTAAATGCCAGCTTGGCTTTCAGCAGAGGAAAGTCATCCTGCTCCAACACCAGGGCAGCCTCGTGCAGGATCGCTGCGAGCAGAATTTGCCCCAAACTGCTCTTTTCCTTTTGTGAACCCCTCCCATCTTCAGATCTGCTCCATTCCTCATGACCAGCAGGGCAGCCTGATCATCTGGAAGAGCAGGTCTCCAAGACGTGAACATTTTCCAGCACCATGGGGAAGCCCTGGGTCTGACACCTGTGTTTTTAATAAACTGGATGGTTGTGCTTGGCTGCCCTGTCTCCTGGAGGGGGAAAGGCAGTGGATGTGTACGGCTGCTCTGGCTGCAGCCCAGTGAACTGCTACAAAAGCCCATCAAATGTCAAGCTTTCCTTTAAGACCTGGAACTGTGAAGCATTTCTGGCAAAATCTACTGAGTAAAACGAATACGCTCCAATAAGCCTCTGATACCTGACAGCACTGGACAGCAAAGGGGGAAAAAAGTATTTAGATGATGACCTCAGGTCTTCAGCAGCATCTTCCTTTCTGGAGAAATCCAAGCCGTGATGGACCTGAAAGGGTCAGTCTGAGGCTGGCGGGCTGTGGGTACTGGTTTGGTGTCCATCCTTGGGGACAAGGACCCTCTAAAGTGCCTCTGATGTTGATGCTGTGACCCTGCTGGTGCCAAGCTGAAATTTGACTCTCTGTTTGTGAAGCGCCATAGAAATGTCAGGCTCTTGAGAAATACCAAGCCATGGCACTGCTTAGGGAAAGAAGGGGCTAGTGTTTGTGTGATTATTTATTTTCATTTGGTACTACTAAGACTGAAAAAAACCTAAAAGGACTATATTAAAAGCAATACCATTTGTTTGCATGATGTTTCAGCAGCAGAGAAGAGAATATAAAGTTCGTTTGCTGAAAGCAGTATGGGGATTGCACAGAAAAGGAGCAAGTGAGGTGACACCACCAACACCCATCGTTCCCTCCCTGCCATAAACCCTCAACTGGTCTTTATCTGTAGTTACACCAGAAGTCCCAGTAAGCCCATTTCTAACTAACTCCTTAGCAGATGCTCTCAGCCATAGCTCTGGTACTGCAAAATCACAAGCTGCAGGGAAAAAATAAAGCGGGTTAAAGCACAAGTGTGGCTAATCCCTCCAGAGGGAATCCTCACCTCTGATTTTGTCTGTGCTCTTGACAAAGAAAAGGAGAGCAGTGGTCCAGCTCTTCCTGGTGACTCTCTCAGGGCTGAGAATAACTATTTTTTGCTTGCAACCTGTAAATTAAAGTATAGAAAACCACAGATGACTCTGTTTTTAGATGGGTCAGAACCCTTAGTTGATGGAGGCTGGATACAGGCAAAGCCAGGGTTAAGCTTCATGCTCAGGTCCCTGCCTCAATCCAAGGGAGATGGGAGGAAGGACCTATTTGTTTGCACATTCTTGTGTGGACATCATGTCCAGTCACAGGATGCTGCTAAAGCTAATGAGACAGAAGGATTTCAGGCTGCAGGGCTGTTTTGCCAAGGGTAAGAACGGAAGACAGTGACAAAACATCAGCTGGTTAAAGGACCGTAGGTCTGGAGTCATTGCTGATGAGCTTGTCCCTGGTTTAGCAATCCCCTAAACACAGGCTCTCCCTCAAAGGATGGCCTTCCTACTAAGCCCTCCCCGCTGGAACCTGTGTTTGTCAAAGGGGTGTATTTTAGCTCTGGCCAGCACCAGGAGACAAACCTGTTTCTGAGTAGGAAGTCTGGCGTTTATTTTATGCCATCAAAGCCCATTTTGCACAGTCAGTTTTCATTCTGTGGTATAACATCAGACCTGGGCTCTGGGATTTAAACAGGACAACCTGAAAGACCTGGATGTCTAAAGTGTTTTGGCTGCTCTTAGTGGTAGTAGATCCAGACAGTTAAGGGGTTGGTGATTTATTTGCATTGCACATTTTTGGCTGATGATGCACGTAAACAAAGCATTAGCAACAACTTCTCTTACTGAGAAGAAACCAAGGCTGGGAGAGATCGAGTGATTTCAGTGATGACCCAGAGAAAGCGTAGAGTTGGCCAAGCACCACACTCAGGTCCCTCAACTGCCCTGCCAGTATCTAAAAGAAGGAAATAAGAGTTTTAAGGAAATACCAAAGAACTTGCATTTTGTGCTTGCAGTGAATCTCTGTTTCATCTAAAGATCTAGGAAAGGGAAAATATTAGCAGAGTGTTTTTGTCTTCTGCTGTGGCTGGAGCTCCCAGGTAGGTAAACATTAACATCATGTTCCTGTGGGCTTTTTACTAGCTGAAGGTCAAGTCCTCTGCACCGGGATACTAAGCAGAAAGTCCTGTGTTTAATATGAGGAAGATCTGCTTTCAAACAGGATTAAAGCCCAACTGTGAGTAAGCAAGCAAGAAAAATGTTTTCACTAGAATTATGTTTGTCCTGGGGTATGTGATTTTCATAAGGTTCAGCTCCAGGACCTGTGTTGCTCCTAAAATGAAGGCACCTTCTTCAAAATACATTACAGAGAGACACCACTCCTTATCTGACCTTTGGGCTTTCTGCAGTGGTTGAGAAGTATTGTTCTTACGTTAAATCCCCAAATCTTTCTTAATCCTTTGGCTGCCCATTTAGAACTGGCTCTGTCTTGAACTTTGTAAGGCAGACCTTGTCATGACTACTTGACCGTTGCTAATTGCTGTATTGTTTCTCCCTGGGCTCAATGGTTTCTTTCTAGGCAGTTGATTAAATCAGCTAAATTAATGTTGGTGGACAGCATGTGCTCTGGCAGGAACCAAACCACTGCATTAAACCAAATGAAAATAGTTTTATTTCTGCTCAATTCCACCTATGTCTGGCCAATTATATATTGTACAGACAGTGTCTGTACCCTGAAACTTTTGCTGTTAGGGTGTTAATCAACATAGTGGGTGTTATCAACATAGGATTCAAAAGACTATATGCGTTCAGGTTCTAAATGCAAATGACTGAAGACATGTTTCTGCTACTGAGATTTAAATAAAAAAACCCCAACACCAAACAAGAAAAACCCTGCCTGTCACTGCCACCTATGAACCAAGCTGAGGGGGATCACTTAGAAACAGCTGGGGTTCTTATTGTTCCATATGTTGTTGTGCAGTCTCATTTATTTTGTGTGTTATTTTCTGGATCAGCTTCTCTCTCTCCCCCTCCTGAAAATAGGGTTTTGTAGAGAAACTGCTAAAACTAAAATCTTAGTGTACACAGAATGATAATACAGAGGCATCTAACTCAAATTCTATTAACCCCAGAAGAGTCTTAGTGAAAACCTCAAGTCAAGGAAAAATTGATTTGGAAATAGATCCAGGAATAAATCTTTTAGTAGTGAGTGGGTTCCTTATAAAATCAGTGTGTATGCCCTCCTAAGGGGATCATATATACCTCATACAAAGCTGAATATCTGGATGCTTCATTTATTTATTACGGCCTCATTCTGACCTCAGTTTTATGGACATGAAGTGAATGAAATTACCAGGATGAAATCAGGCTATGACTTTGCATGTTTACTTTTGTCCTAAAGGAATACTTTGTCATGCCCCCCTCCCGCATATCAATGCCCACAGATACACAAATATATGCACGTGTTGTTTCTGAAGGCAGCTGATGGCATACATGATGAATTGCCCCGTGTCCGAAGCTCATGTGTAGAAGTTAAAACACTTTAAAACCCCTTTGTGGAAGCCTCATGGAAGAGCACAGTGGTTTCTTCTGACACTGATCTAAGGTCACTTTAGTTGTGGCTGCAAGAACTGCACATTTTTTTAAATAAATGAGTTGACTTCCCAGATTTCCCTGATCCAGAGGTACAGACATATCCTCTGTTTGCTCTGAAAATGCCTCTCTCATAATCACTGTGCCTGACACATGCTTTTCTTGTGAATGTTTGTCTGAACTCCCTCGTCAAAATACAGGAACTGAGCATTTCTTGTGTTTCATTAACTACTTTCTCTTCCAGAACAAATGCCCCCTGAAGTTTAGCAGAAAGCAAATGCTGCTGTTAAGAATCTCCATAGGGAGGAAACAAAACACTGACTATTGTTTCAGAACTGTGTTGTTTGATTTATACAAATATGCTCCTTTTACTGCTCCAGGATCAGCTGGGTGAGTAAACTGTCCCTGGTGAACGAGAAAGAGGACTGTAAGGTCTCCTCCATTTTTTAAAATTATTTCACCTCAAACCAATGAAGTATCAAATTTCAGGACTGACACTTATCAGACTGGCCCTTACAGCCAAGTGTTTCTTCTGGGACCTCTGTCGCCTGTGTCCTCCTTGTGTCTCACAGCATTTACACCATGAGTGCCGGGCACGGTCAGGAGAGGGGCTTTGCTCTCTTTCTGCAGTGTTTCAAGCACATCACTAACAAACAGGGTCAGGTATCTAGAGAAGTAATGTATTTCACTTGATCGCCCAATTAACTTCTATGTGGGTTTATAGTTCAGTTATTCACTTAGAAGATGCCACCTTCTCCTGAAACACATGACTTTTTTTTGGTGTCACCATGCCCCCCAGCAGCCACAGCAGGCCCTGCGGCCTCCCCCTTTGCAAACCCCCTTTGGCTTGCTTGGAAACGCTTCTCTTCACCTTCGCTAATCACCTATTCACTACCAGGGTGGCTTTTAATGCGTAGACGCAGCAGGCACCCATCAAAGCCAGTTTTGGCCAGACTTTAGCTCAAGCTAGGCGCGATGAGGGCTGGCTATCACCGTCCTGCGATGCCATCAGGTCTGTCACAGATCGACCCTCTCCCCCCGCCTCCCGCTCCAAGGACTACCATACCCACAATCCCCCGTGAGGTGCCTTCCGGCCCCGCCCCGCCAACTAGTCTTTGATTGGCTGTCGCCACGGGGGGGCCCTCCGTGCTGAGCCAATCCGTGCGCGGGGCTGCCCGCCGCTGTGCCGGGGTGAGCAGTGCTCAGGCGCCGCGCAGGGCCGCCCGCCCGCCGCGATCCGCCGGGCCGGTGTCATTGCCGAAGGGGACGATGTCTCACTGCAGCCGCGCCGCCGCCCGCCTCCTGGGCCGCTTCCTCCGCCGTGAGTACCGGGGCTGCCGGCATAACCCCCTCCTCCGCCTCACCGGGCCGCGGGGCCCTCCTCGCTGCCTGGCAACCGCTCTTCGCCGCGGCCTGCTCCTTCCGCGGCGCCCCTCCGCGCTAGGCCGCGGGGCCTGAGGCTGG
>NW_015090793.1:9770356-9784719 GCF_001431845.1 Calidris pugnax
CCTCCGCCCGCCGCCGGAGGGGAATAAGGGGCCGGGCCTGCGGCGGAGCAAGGTCACCCGGGGGAAGGGGAGCGTCCCGCCTGTCCCGCGGCGCATCGCTAGGCCTTTGGGCGCTGGGGGGGAGGCCGCTAGCAAACCCCTCTCCCGGGTATCGCTCTGCTGGGGTCTCCTCAGCCTCCGTGCGGGAGGCCCGAGGGGGGCTCTGAGGGCTGTTCCCCGGTGCCGGTTGTCCCTCTTTCAGAGCATTAGTGGGAGGGAAGGCGGGGGCAGGCTCTTCTCGGAGGTGCGCGGCGGTGTAGGGTAGGGAGCACACGTGGCTGCAAGGAAAACTATTTTTAAAAGCTAGGAAAAGTTTTGGCGTTGGGGATGGTCAGCCGCAGGTCTGCGGACCCAGAAAGGTTGTTCTCTCCAGAAGTACTGAAAACTCGGCAAGGCCCGGAGGAAGCTGGTGGAATTGCGTCTGGTCACTTGGAGTGGTGGTTTGGACTAGAGACATCTGGAGGTCCCTGAATTGTTCTGTGAATTCAACAGGAGTTGGCAAAGTTGTTCTCTATTGTAAAGGATAAGAAAATTAGCCTTTAATTGCAGAGAACGTGAGCAGTCTGAGACTGGTACTTCAGCTTGAAAGTTTTTATATGTGTTGTTCTGAATCACAATAAAAAAATAAAGTGCCTTTTTCATTTTCTTTTCAAGGTGCTTTTTTTGTGCAGTTAATGCTGCATCCTTTACTGAAATCAGTATGGGTATACCTAGGCATAAGAACCACTTCTTGGCATGTAAACTGAGGAATTAGTGCATTAATGTTGGTTCTTGCAGCTGGGAATAAATGGACAAACTTAAACCTACCTCATTTCACGGCATGCATTTCACGATTTTGTCTCGATGCGGTGGTAACTTGCAGGTCAGAGTCTCATAATGTGGTCCCACAACTTTTTAAGCTGGCCTGAGTTGTTCCTGTGGCATTACTGCCATTTCCTCAGGTTTTCATTCCTACCTCTGGTCCTCCACGAGCAGGAGCAGAAAACTGTTTTCTTACTGTACTGTTAATTTTTGCCAGTTCAGCTCTGTGAATTGGCTTCCCTAAGTCCAATGAGAATTGGTTCTGATGGAGGGAAACAGATGGGAATGTAGCATCTCAAATTCAGCTTAATTTGTGCTCCCAGCAAAGCTACTCTTGGGTGCAGTTTTCTATGTTAAAAACCCATGTTATTTCCTTTACAAATAGCAGTAAAGAGATTCATCAACGAATGCCTAGTGATTTGGGAGGGGAGAGGGGAAGAAGTAGTCTTAAGTGGCTTAAAAAGCATTCTGTTTGCAACAGTTCATGAAGTCTTTTAAAAAAATTCGTGCAAGATGAAACAGTCCTTCATTCAAAAACTTTAACATTTCTTTACAAAACGTTAAAAAGACTGCTGAAACCTTACATTTGGACTTTGCACATATATTTTCACTAACAAATAATTAACATCTGCTTCTCTCGGTGGTTTGAAATCATGAATCTCTAGTGTGTTCTGTTGCAAAAGAGATGCAGTATCTATCTTTGTTGGTGCATTGCTGAAGTAAGGACGCAGGGTGTGTACCTGGAAGGTGCAGTTCAGGAAGCTGTGAAAACATAGTATGAAATCTGTCAATGAGTGGTAAGTGCTTGCTCAAAGGTCAGCTGAGAGCACTGTTTCCGTATGGACAGAGTCAAGAAAGACTTATGCTGGTCTATACCACACTTTGAAGTCTTTGTAGGCACCTTAACTGTAAGTCAGGATAAGGCATCTTATGTTCTGGGCACGTTACAAGGTCTTGTAGAGCTCTTAGATTAAAAGATTACAGTAAATGATGTGAGTAACCCTGGCAAAGAATTGCTGCAGAAATAACAATCCAAGATGAAGAATTCGCTGGTTGTTTTTCTGTAAACAGTGTGGGGGGAGGAAAACTTCCAAATCGTGTTCTTAGTGGAGTATACAAGGGGAAAAACAGTTTGTTGCCTTCCAATAAATAGTTGATTTGTACTGAGAAGAACGTGCCTGTTTCCCCGCAGGCTTGCAGATTCACTGAGATGCTTCACTTTCTTTCAGCTTCATAAATTCAGGAGAAAGCTTTTTTTTTTTTTTTTTTTTTTTTTCCCAAATACTATCATGTTTCCTGCAACCCTCTGTAGCCAGTAAAGTTTGTCACAACGAGCGGGAATTTTTGATGAGGAAAGAGAGGTTTGTTGAAAGGATTGAAATTTTTCTGAGTGTCACTTCCCCATTAGTCCTAGTTTTGTTTTGATGGGGTAAGTGTAGCATAGCCATTGTATCTGTGCTTTACAGGCTGATTAATTTACTTAATTCCTCAATTCTTGTGCCACGTTCATAGATCGGGGTTTCCATAATTAACAGGAATTTGGCAAGGGAAGGGTGAGACGAGAGGCTGAGAAGTGATACTTAAAAATCCTTCTCTGAGCACATAATCTTCTTTAAAACCAGGAATAAGATATTTTGAGCATTCCCTCAATAGCATGAAAACTTCTTTGTCAATAAGGATCATCTGCTTCTAATGCAACTGATACCTTTAAGTGTGAATTTTGTAGATGGGTTTGGGAGGAGGAGACAATTGTTCAAATGCAGTTGTGTGTGTGAATATGTACATACGGCCTGATAATGAAGACTAAAACCTAATAAAGGAATTGAATGGGGAAACTGCATGTGTAATATTCTTGTTAATTTCGAGCTTCTAGACAATAAACTCTGAAATTTACTGCAGCACTTTGGTCTTTGCCACGTTTTTTAGCGTCTGTGCTCTTCTGTAATGTAAGAAGCTGGCCAGAACTGATTCTGTTCTGTTCTTTTCAGGTGATGCATTTGTAGCCAGAGGAAAGAGAGGGGAACAGTTATAAAAATGCAAATTAAACATGTATGAAATATTGAAAGGTTTTCTTAGTAACGAACTGAAGGGCTGTAACTGATGGAATATAGGGGGGGGGGGGGGGGGGGGGGGGAACCCCAACTTTTTTAGCATTTTGACTAGTGTTTTTTGTACTTCACTTCTTCCCTGATTTTCTCTTGCACCTCAGTTCTTCCTCAAGGTCCTCTTGTACTGACTTCTGTTTTCCCCATTTGTACTGTCTAAGGCTTTCTTCTTTCCTTATGTAGGTGATAGAAAGCAAAAGGAATATCTTCCTTCCCCAAGTTCTCTGGTTATTCAGAGGCAGAATTTAATTTATTCCTAGTCAGTCTTCTGGCAATGTATGTATCTGCTCAGGTCTTTCTAGAAAGGAATCTCTGCTGTTTTACTATGCTTTTGGACTGTGCTCCTTTTGTGAGCAGCCTCAGAGGCTAACTCAGCTTCCAAACTTTCTTTTCTTTTTGTGTGGGATAAATGTGGGCAAGATGGAGACATATTGACTTGGATTCATGTCAGTAGCTCTAGGGAGTCTTGCAAGAAGTCCTGAAAATAACAAGTGTTCAGCTTTCTGAAGTTTTGAGTGAGGAAGAGATTTAGCCCTTAGCATCGGTACTCTCAGCTGGCTCACACAACACAAATAAGCTGGACAAACGTAGCTTGGGTTGTATCATTTTAAATGAGACCTGTGCTTGGGAGGTGCTGCTGCTCAGTGAGTGCCTGAAAGCTCAGTGTAAACAATATTTACATCTTGCAAGGGGTCAGTTCTCTATTTAACATGTAAATTCATGTTTGGACTTCCTGATAAATAATAGTATGTTTTTCTAGAAAAGCTTTTTATTTGTAATAGACAAGTGAGCTTAAAGCCCTGCCCAAGGCTACAAATTCTAAGTTTTCTTTTAAGAAGTAATAGCTGGATTTTCCTGTTACTTGGACTGCAGTGAGTTCTGGGCTCAGCTGGGGTCTTGTTCCTCTGGCAACTACCAGCAGTACATGTGTTGGAGGCAATTCTGTCCCTTAGTTTCTATTAAGGTTTCTATACTGTTAAAACAACTGATGTTTTGTATACAGGCTTATACTCCTCTGCTAAAATTTAGATCTTCCTTTTCAAATCTGTCCTGGGACAGCAGGGTTTTGGTACTTGAGTACTTTTTGCAGCTACTTGACTGTCCTGTACAATGGACTAAAATAGCTTCTTGCCACAGTACGTCTCTCCTTAGCTATGTAGAAGCTAAAGTACTGGAAAGCCAAAATAAATGGATCTTGTTATTTGTATAACTATTTTTTTTTAACCACAAACTATGCAAAACAGAACAAGGATGGGGCAGAAGTGAAAGGGCTTGCTTGGGAAACATTATCCAGTTCTTTATTTTATTTCTAATGCTCTTTTCTAAAGGTTTATTACAGGCCTTTATTGGACACAGTAATGTTATGTTAGAACTCTGATTTGGCAAAATACAGTGTTTCCGCGCTGCTTTTGCAAGATTTGGATTTGTAAGACTTGTTCTTACACTCTAGGGCTTCATCTGGAGGCTGCACCTTTGTAACTTGGCCTGTAATTTAGACGTGTACATTAAAATAGCATCATCAATGTTTGGCTTTTGCTGGTTTGCAGCTGAATCCTGGTAACCAGAAGTCAAATTTTTTTTTTTTTCTCTCCCCCTCCCTCCCTTGTCTTGTTAAAGGAACATACATCAGGCACCCTAATTTGTGCTAGTAAAAGGAATTGGCTGAGCAGGCACTGGAATTTGTGAAGCAGCATGAGCTAGTGAATGAAGGTCCTGGGTGGAAACTGAGACTTGGATTCTATTTCTGACTCTTACCTGCAGTGAACTTAGGCGTGCCATTTTGATTTTCCACCTGTTTCCTTCTCATCTTATATCTGTCTATTTCAATCTATCTATATCAATATCTTTTTAAATTGCCAGCTGTTTGTGCCACGTAGAGCAGCACCTCATCTCGATCGATGCCCCTGCTGCTCCTGCTGTGCTGATAACTGGGGGCAAAATTTTCTGCTTTAGACAAGGCCATGGGGACAAGTTGTGGAACTCTATCATGTCAGTTTAAAAACCCCCAAAAGCTCATAAACATCCAGCCCAAAAAGTGAAATGTGATTTATTTATTTTTTAAATCTAAAATGTAGCTTTCCCTAGACATGTGCCCATGCTTAGCTGCCTGTCTCTGTTGGCAGCAAATGGCTCAAGCCTATAGCCAGGCTTTTTTGAACCAGCTGTATTTTCTCTGAACCAGGGCTCTTCAGTAAAGCAACAAACACATGCACTTTTCAAGAGTAAATCCATACAAAGCTTGGAATTTAAGCTGTCTTATAAGTTATCAGTGCCTAAAGTTGTTTTTTTTTTTTTTTTTTTGGTACTGTGATAGCTTGGAAAATGCTCAAAAGCTTCTTATCCTTGGAAAATATATCTATATAGTCTTCTCAAAAATGAGAGTTGACAAACTTAAGCTTTCAAAAATGTTTTTCTGCAAGGTTATAAATATCTGAAAATAGATATGGAATGGACAGCTGAACAGCAGAATTGCTTTTATGGTATTGAGAAAGGAGTGACTATTTGTCAATTTGTTTTTTTCTTTTCAAAATACCGAAATTGCTGAGTGTGTGCTATGTGCCCAGCAATCAGCCCTCTTCTATCTTGCAGGTGGATTTGTCAGTGTTGTAGCACAAACAGTAGGTGTAAAACTTGGATTTGAATTAGTTTAGTGTTGCCTGTTTATTCTTTACCCTTGCGGGCCGTCAGAGCCCTTTCAAAACATGTTCTCCTGTACTTCTCACAGCCCTGAGCCTTCTCCCCAAGGCCTCGCTGTGGTAGGTCGTGACTGTAACAGCTTCTTCACAGGGGGGTCATCCTCTGCTTTTCTCGGGGTTGGGTTTCACTCCGTCGTATCCTGTGCCCGTGAGGGATCACCCAAATGGCTGAGATCAGACAGATCCATGCCCTGCTCTCCAGAGCAGCTGTTTCTTTGCCTGTTTGGTCTCTCCTTTGCTGGAGGCAGGTGCTGTTTGCCAGCTGTGCGTTGGCCTGACGTGGTGTTGCCCCAGTGCAGGTGTAGCCTTGCTGGGGAAGGCTGAGCTGTTGGCCAAGCACAAAGACCATACTGTGCCATCTTCTGTAGCTGTGGCACTGAACAGCAAGACGTTTCTCTCCACTTCCACAGGCAGCCTTCTAACCCTGTTCGTTCAATCCTAGCTTAAGACACATGTTGTCCATTGCTGCTTTGTATTTCTTCTTGTCGTAACAAGTTCTGTAACAGTATTTGTGGATAAAATTGTGATTGAGGTTAAAACCCTGCAGGTCAGTAAGGCGACGTGCACTTTTACTACTTTGCTTACAGGTTTACTGTGTGTTCGTCTGTACGTTTCTTTTTAAAATTTAGCTGAATTTTACTTTATATTGATCTGAAGATGAGGTGCTGCCACAGCTCCTTAGAGAATGGCAGGAGGTGGTTGAAGTCCTGTGTTCCTGTCAGCACTTTTTAAAAACAGAGTAAGGACTTTAGACTCAGCAATAGCACTGATGTCTGTAGGCTTCTCTGGCATGGTTTTATTTTTCTTGTCACTTTTTTGAATAGAAGTAAAGCATAAAAGCAGTATATCACTAAAATTTAGTTGGCAGAAGTACTTCTGGAAGAGTCCTACGTAGTTCTGGGATAGAAATGTGTATATACATGCATCTTAAATGTGCTATTTTACTAACCCATAGAAATTGTGTTATTACAAGATGTTAAGAGTGCATCTTAATGAATTCTGTGCATTAGTAGTTTATATTGAAGAATTCCTTTTTCTTTTTTCCCACTTAATAGCTTTTACTTCCTTCTTAAAAATTGAGAAAGGAAAAAAAGTATTCCTCCCTTGTTCAGGTGTACCTGAGTGAGTATGTGGAACAGTCCAAGGACCATGATTCAGAATCTCTTATTTTTATTTCAGCTTCGCTTTGGACTTCCTCAAATCTTAAGTGGTAAAATTTTAAAGGAACTAAGGAGGTATATAGTAACATAGTGGTGTCAGTTTTTTTGTATTAGGATTGTACCTTTCAGTGTTCACTCTAAGCACAAAATGTGGCTTTTATCTAAAGCACTTGCAGGGACTAAATTGCTTGTGATCCCCTTGAAACGATGGTATTTGAAAAAGCACATGGCAATGACCATAGGCAATGTTTGCATCCTTTTTTTAAACTAGAAGACCTCTTTTTAATTCTCATCTCAAGCTTTCATGTATGATAATGTTCTGTGCATTTTTTATTTTTTTAAAATAATTTGATGTCAGCATATCTTTCCCTTCAGCACAGATGCAGTCATTCTCCTTGTCTCTTTGATACCAGCATTCACTGTGCTGGTTTTCTGTGGTTGTGTTTTGTTTTTTTGGGACTGGAGCGCTAAGGAGTAAATTGAAAATGGTTCTAGTGGAGTATCTGGAGAGTTACATTTCCTCACGAGCCCAAGTGCATTTCAAGCAGTGATGTCTAAGCTCCTGTAGCTGGGCATCAGTTGGAAAAAGGTCTCTTGCTGTATGTCTTGCTTGGCATTAGGTTTCATCTGGGCTGAGGGACCCTTGACCCCTTCAGTATCTCTCATTGTCTAGGACTGTGCAATGATTCACAGAATGTGTAATGTAGTACCTATGTTGTAACAGCCTCTGGGATATCAGGATTTTAGTTCGGCTTTGTCATTTTGCAGAAGTTCTTAGGGACAGAGGCATGTTTATTTGTCAATGAAAGTAGTGGTTAAGATGTTATTTCAGTCTGTTGTGACTGAAGTTCTGATATTAAGTACTCAATATGAGAAATACGTAGTTTGCAGTTACTCAGTTTGCTAGGAATCAATGACAGATCAAGTGAACTAGAGGTTTTTAATATCTTAGATTAACAATCTTAAATACTTAAAATCTTCAGAGCTGCTTTGAAAACATTAGCTACTGGATCAATTAATCTTTTGATGTAAGCATTAATATATACGTGCTCACTCAATAGAACGTTTTGTGACCTAGAGTGTAACAAATCAGTGGATTAATGTCTTGTTCTCTTTTCTTTCTTTCTCTAGTGCAACAGAATGGAGTACGACACTGCTCCTACACAGCATCAAGGAAAAATCTGTATGTTAACAAAAATACAAAGGTTATCTGCCAGGGTTTTACAGGCAAACAGGTATGTATATGAACTATTTCTTCTGTCACCCTTTCAGTTCAGTTAGTTGGGCAGAAAACCATAGTAACCTATAAAAGGGATTACATACTGGCTTTGCTGGACTTCATGACCAGGAATCACAGAATCACATGGGGTTGGAAGGGTCCTCTGGAGATTGAGTTCAACCCCCCTGCCAAAGCAGGTCCACCTAGAGCAGGTTGCACAGGAACATGTCCAGGCAGGTTTTGAATGTCTCCAGAGAAGGAGACTCCACCACCTCCCCGGGCAGCCTGTTCCAGTGCTCTGCCACCCTCAAACTAAAGAAGTTTCTCCTCGTGTTTAGGTGGAACTTCTTATATTCAAGTTTGTACCCGTTTCCTCTTGTCCTAGAACTGAAAGGGTTCTTTTGTAAAGGGAAAATGGCAAAAAACTACAGAAATCTTACTGTTATCTTACTGTTAAATCTTACTGTTTCACAAATGCCTTTGAATGTCAATGCCTATGAATTAAATCTCTGGTTTTATTGCAGGATACTTAATAATTTTCTCACATTCACTCTTTTGCACGTTTGCAAGGGGAGAAGACTGCTCTTGCTAAAACTGTCAGCTAGTCATGGATGAGAATGCTAATGTCTTCTGTTTCATTATAGTGTTTGTCATCTGCCAGAGTTGATGTGGAAAATTAAATGTGGCTTCTATGTCTGCAGGTGTACTAGTAACACACAAAAATGTCCTTTAGTGTGCAACCACAGCGCTCTGATTTAAAAGAAATAGCATGTGCTAAATCCATTTAAAACATGCTGATGTACTCTTCTAAGTAGCTGGTTGTGAAAATTTCCCTTCTCGTTGTACACTTACCTGCCATAAGTTGCCTTCAGAATTGTAGGTAAACTTTTTTTGATTCGTTTTATTTGCTATTACATGCCTTTTAACTTTTTTTTTCTCTCTCTCCTAGGGCACCTTTCACAGCCAGCAGGCATTGGACTATGGCACCAATCTAGTTGGAGGAATTTCTCCAGGGAAAGGGGGAAAAACTCATCTGGGTCTGCCTGTGTTTAATTCTGTGAAGGAGGTAATTTGCAGCAGTGACTGGAGGGCAGACAATTTAATGCTGCTGAAGGGCTCCTTGTTTCATTGCTCACACTGGAGAGACAAATGTTTGAGCCATGGATGTCACTGTGCAAGGAGCGAAATGGAAGCCTTGCAAAAGAGGGAGCATCCAGTGTGATGAAGCATGAGTTTGGCTTCCACTGTGAAGTTCACAGAGTCTGGATACACTTACTTTATGCATGCACCTAGTTTGTGATTGATTCTGGTGTGTATGATGAATTTTTAGCAAACTGTTTTCTAAGGGTATTTATAATGGGGATTCATGGAGCAGATCCTTTCCAGACAGTGGTTAGTTCTCAGTTCCTGAGTTGCGTTGTATGTGTCCTATCTTCAGGGAATTTAACACTTGCGTTGATTATAGTAAATTAATATATATCCATTTACTTAAAATATATCCATTCATAGGCGTGGATTAAATGACTAGCTGTCATGTGTGTTCTTTGGCCCCACTAAATACTCAATATCTTTTTTTTTTTTTTATTATGTCCATTATAGGCTAAAGAACAAACTGGTGCTTCTGCCACTGTTATATATGTACCTCCTCCCTTTGCTGCTGCTGCAATCAATGAAGCGATCGATGCAGAAATGCCCTTAGTTGTATGCATTACTGAAGGTATTCCCCAGCAGGACATGGTTCGGGTTAAACACAGACTGCTTCGGCAAGATAAGACTCGACTAGTGGGCCCAAACTGCCCAGGAGTCATCAATGTAAGTGACTTCTGGATTTGCTCCAAGGCTGAACCATTCTTAGTGATGGTTTGAATGTTCCATCTGACTTCTCCCACTCTTTCCTTAGCCTGGAGAATGTAAAATTGGTATCATGCCTGGTCACATTCACAAGAAGGGAAGAATTGGTGAGTTCTTGAATATTTATGCATCATCTAAAACTAAAGTTTGGTACTCTACCATTTGTCTTCATGAGGCTAGTCACATCCTGCCCTGAAGGCAGTTGACATGCTGTATAAACAGCTTGTCTGTCCTTCAGTTTGTAACTGAACTTTGCCTTTATCAATCCTGAAGGCCAAAATCAGTCAGGCTACCACGGCAGGCACTGAGTACTGATGGTAGAGGCAAAGCAATTGAAAGTTTCCTTAGGTAATGTGATTGACTTGGTTTCCTTAACGCTCTCCTTGGAGGCCTCCATTTATCTTTGACTGTGAGACCACTAAGCTCTCTGATGCTATTCCTTCCAACAGCTAAACTCCTGAGGACTAGGCTCCTACGCCTATAGGGAGCTCACTGTTATAGCAAAGAGAAGAAACTACAGGCAAGTTTATAACATGATAATTTAGACAACTATACCATGGCGAGTGGAAGTGACAAATATACCCACTTCTCAGACCTCAAAATTAAGGTCAGAAAGGCAGTGACAGTAGTTATGCACCCTGTTGCGTGCAAGCCTCTTGTCCTGACTTCTTCTGGTTTCTTCTTCTAACCTGCAGAAATAACTACTTGTTTTTTTTTAAAATAGTGTCATTCAAGAGCTATAAAGAAAATTCTTTAGTGTGCATTTGTAATTAAGTAGAGCTTCAGAAGCATTGTATACAGCGTATGCTGCTGGTATCTGTCAGCCGGGGTCAGCAGTCTAACTTGAGCACAGTACCCTTTGCAGCAACATTTTTGGTGAAAAGTGTTTTTACTGCAGAAAAATCTGTTCAGTGTTCTTGAACTACATGGTCTCGGTGCAGGTTTTCTAACACAAAAAAACTGTCTCTGCTACTTAACCACTACTGACGTGAGAATAAGCTGTACCTAGCGAATACTGGAGGATGTGTTGACACCTCTGCCTTTCAGAAGTACCTATAAACCTGGAACTGAAAAGTCAGACCACTGCAATCATACCCTATATAGATACCATCAAGGCATTACTCCATGACCGTAATAGGTAGCACCAACAGATGTTGCCTTTAGCTCCCTTCTGAATCAAAGTTCTGTTAAGATTTTCTAAATATCTACAAGAAATGTCTTGTAGTCCTGCAACACTAAAATCTGAATGCAAGGCACATCAAGTGCAAAAGAATATTTTAAATCCTGAATCCAGTTGCCCCGCTATTCCTTGAAGCATTTTTCAATGGTGATCCAAGGATCAGGGAATGAAAATGCAACTTTGCTATCTCCCCAGCTTCGGTTAACACTGTGACCTTTGGTGATACGCTCCCCAGCTTTCTATTACTGTGAGGTGTCCAAGAATCATTTGATCGCTTTGGGATGCAAGCTATAAAAATAGCCTTGGTCTTTGGACCTTCATCTGTATCTTCTCTGAGGCAATCTGATCTTAATAGTAAACAGGAAGCCCTTTGCAAACATAGCAAAGCAAAAAACCTTTGCTAGCAGACACCTGCACTGTCCAGTATAGAGTTGATAAAACTAAAGTTGTTAGTTTAGTGGTGTATTTATTCCTCTGTTCATTCAATAGACTCATTATATTCCTTGTTAGATGACTTGAAGTAAGTGGAAGAGGATGTCTGTTTTTCCTAGAAACCTTCCCTCTTGCAGTACTAAAAGAAACCTTGACTTAGAAAAATGACCAAAAAACCCATGCAAATATTTTGCCCCTGATTTAGTCTCTTCCATCCTGAATTTAAAACTAGGGTTGTGGTCTCTTGCAGTATTGTAATGTAAGTGCTGAACGTGTATTGTAGAGCAGTGAGCCTCAACTACAAATACCTCAATAGTGATAATTTGCATTTGTGCAGCATTTTTCTGTTCTAGAGGATCTCTCGTATGCCTGGCCAAATTGGAGATGTGATTATTACGGAATTCTTTTATTAACTGTTGAGCTGCAGCTCAAGTTCAGTGCATCAGCTACTCACATACAAGACAAGAAGTATATTCTTCTATTTTGTTTTTAGATTTTTTTCCTGGTAAAGCTGCAGCATGAGGAATGTTGTCTCAGCCAGTATTACTGACTTTCTGGGTACGTTTAGTCTGCTGACGATTAAGTGTCAAAAAATGCCCACCAGTAAATAGTATAGGTAGAATCTTTTATAGAGTTTTCATGTTTTGGCAAGGATAGCAGGAAGGCCTGGCATTTGGTCTATTAAGGTGATTTTCCTGAATGTAAAGGTATATTAGTATTAAGTTTATTTCATTTTCTTTCCTAAAGGTATTGTGTCAAGATCTGGAACTCTGACATATGAAGCTGTTCATCAGACAACGCAAGTTGGATTGGGGCAGTCTTTCTGTGTTGGTAGGTTTCTTCAGAAACAGTCTGTTGCACCTAGACTTAATCTGCTTTTTCTTCACAAGAAGTAGTCCAAAGTAATTTCTTTTTGCAAGAAATTGCTGAATGGCAATTATGTTGAGAAATGAGATCCCTACGTGCTGTGAAAAGTATAAGCTTTCTCTATTATCATTTCCACATCAGATAATTACAAAAAAACCCCAGCTATGAACAGAGAACCGCCAGAAAATATGATGTCAATTCGGACACACATTTTCTGAAAAAGTTTAGTATTATACAGGGGTAGGGCATTTTTAGGCATTTAGTTGGGTATGTTAAGTAAACTCAGGTTTCTTACAGCAAGATTCTGGAGCTGGGCTCTTAGTCCTACTATGTCTTATACAGAGAGTCTGCATAAGGCATGATATTTTGCATATGGTTTGAAAGGTGACGATTCAGATATTAAAGCTTTCTGTAAGTTGTGGGGGAGATATTTGGAGCTGGAATTTGTCCCACTGACTTGGGAAGAGCCTTCAGAGCTGCCCCTCTTATGAGCTTTTGGAAATACTCTTCATGCTTAAATTTGCTTTGAAACTTCTATTTTAAATGCAATATAATTTTTTTGAGTTAATATTTTTTTTTGTGGTTATAATTTTTTTCAGGGATTGGAGGTGATCCCTTCAATGGAACTAATTTTATTGACTGCCTTGATGTCTTCTTGAAGGATCCTCATACAGAGGGGATCATATTGATTGGGGAAATTGGAGGAAATGCTGAAGAAGATGCAGCAGCATTCTTGAAAGAAAATAATGCTGTAAGTCTTAAAACACCTTGCTTCCAGAAACCTTGGTAGTAGTTAGCCAATTTCTTTTGCCAGTTAGCCATCTTTTGCAGTGTTGAGGGAAAACTCAGTTCAGTCTCTAAGCTATATTTACAGAAAAACAAACAGTCATACTTTGGTTAAAGAGAGAGAGTTGAAATTAGGAGCTTTATCCAGATTAAATCTAACTGGAAAGCAATGTCAACTTCTAATTTTTAATTCTGTAATGATATTTCTAGTCAACATTCTCTTTTTTTGTAATATAGTTGGCTCCATAGAGAGATGTTTTAAAGTTTGTGATTGCTTCTGGTTTATAATGCTTATTGGGAGAGAAACTGTTCCCTACTTTTCAGAGTCTTGGTTCCACGTTGTATGAGTTTTCTAGCTGTTGAATATCGTTGCCTGGCTAGTTGGTATTTAAATAAATCTGCCATCTGGGATGGCTTTTCATCTCAGCCTCCCCCATGTAACACAGTACCTTTTCTTTTTTCACAGGGTCCAAATGCCAAGCCAGTGGTGTCCTTCATAGCTGGTCTGACTGCTCCTCCAGGCAGGCGGATGGGTCATGCTGGAGCAATCATTGCTGGAGGAAAGGGTGGAGCTAAAGAGAAGATAGCTGCTCTTCAGAGCGCTGGTGTGGTCGTCAGCATGTCTCCTGCTCAGCTAGGTAGCACCATCTACAAGGTTCGTTGCTTGGAAATTGGTATACATGCTCATCCAGAGCCAGAAGCTACTTCTGAGGGAATATGGGTTGGGAGCGTGTCTCTTATCCAAATATACTGTTGCTCTGAACATGGTTAAATGTAAGAACTCTATTGACTGAACAAGCTGCAGTTACCACTTAGATAATATTTGCACGTAGTTTTATGTAGTGTTGCCTTCCTAGAAAAGTAAACATAGCAAAATAGAGAACAGATTACATTTTGCTTTCAAGTGTAGCAACTTGTTGAATTGTGTTTTCTGAATGTGAAGAACCTGAATTAATTTAAAATCTGAAGCATTCTTTGAAAGCAGGGTACTTGAGCAAGGAAAGCCTTGGCATGTAGGTCTGTTTTAAGGACTAGTTCAGAATTATGGTTGAATGAAAAACTTACTTATGAAAATAGGATTATTTTCATTTTTCTTAATTCATATCCAAAAAAAGGTATTGCATCGCAGCTAGAGGCAATGCATAATTCAGCTGTGCTAGGTAATGTCTTCTTTTTTTTTCTTCTGAGGTGACTGTGTAGCATAGCATCTTCACAGGCTGCTGTGGG